>NC_086449.1:728484847-728779847 GCF_028390025.1 Pseudophryne corroboree
AAATGGCTACAGGCTGAAATAAAGATGCCCTGGCCGATACAATAGGTCGGCCAGGGGGCTTATTTAGCCTTTTGTGGATTTTGGGTGTAGTATAGAGTAGTGGTACTACAGGGTGTGAGGGGATAAGAGCATTTTTCACATCAGTTGGAATAAGTCAATTGGAGACTGCAGACTCTAGACATTCAGTGAGTTCTCTGGTATATTGACCCGTAGGATCGCTGGTGAGTTTACAATAGGTGTTAATGTCATTCAATTGGCCTGATATCTCCTCCTTGTAATCTTGTAAATTTTGTATCACCAGGGCACCCCCCTTATCCGCCGGTCTGAAGACAAGGTCTTTGTTGGCTGCTAATTTGCTAAGTGCTTCTCTTTGGCCTTTAGTAAGGTTGTCACGGACTGAGGGCGGGTGATTGACCAGAGGATCACAGTCCTGTTCAATTAACCGCATAAAAAGTACAGATTGATGCATTCGTGGACTGTGGGTCAAACGTCGACTTTGGTAACAGTTTCTTCAATTTTTCCGGGACCTTAATTGCTGGTTCCGCATTCTTTGTATGAGTAATAGTTGGTAGCTTTGCAAAGTACTCCTTGAGTTTAAGAGTCCTGTGGAATTTATGTTTATCGACTTTCCATTCTAACGGTTGGGGTTTAGACAGTGGCACAAACGACAGGCCCTTGCTCAGGACCTGTTTTTCAATTTCATTAAGCTCGTAATCTGAAAGATTAATTACCGGGCTGATTTCGCCTTCGGTGGTTTTGTGCCCCTGCCCCTGCCTCGTCCTTTGCCTCCTCCACTGTTTGCCACGCCTGGTGTGGATTCTCCTTCTAGGGCATCTCGTTCTTTGGTTCTTGTGGTTACCCCTAAAGGGCCCCTTGATTGAGATGATTGGGCATAGGAGTCTGATTCACTGGCCGTAGAGGTATAATCATTAGAGGAATCTTTAGGATGGCGTCTATCCTGGCGACGGCGAAAAAAAGGTTTCCTATTTCCGTTGTTACGCTGGTTGTCATTCCAACGATACACGTTGTTATTATCATAGTCCTGATCCACTTTCATTTTCTTGTCAGCTTTGAACTTGATTAAGTCTCTCTTATATGTTTGCAGCTGGTTGTTTAATTTCTCATACCAATTGTTGGTTGTGTCTGCTTCCAGTGCAACTTTATGAGTCATTTCCGTATCAATTGATTTGCCCCTGTGGGCTGTCATACAAAGGTAAAACAGAGAGAACCTTTAAAGAACGTATGACAGCCCACAGGTCTGCAATAAAAGCAGCCATAGCCGCTGGCAAAAGTGATCAGCCGGTGGCTAGGCACTTTGCCTTTGCCCGGCACCCCCTCACATCTTTGAAATATCGGATGATAGACCAGGTCCAGCCGTCACTTAGAGGAGGGAATAGAGGACTTAAATTGTTGAGATTGGAAACTCAGTGGATACAGCGTTTGGACACTGTGTCCCCGAGAGGCCTAAATGAGCAATTGGGATTAAACTGCTTTTTATCCATCTAGGGTTTAACACCGCTGCACTCATGTATTATTATGTTTTAGCGGAGTTGCATTTATGTATTAGTATTACGTTTAGATTTTGGGATCTTGTTGCTAATGTCTGCTCCCATATGCTAGTGCTGCTATATATGCATGTTTAAGGATTCGTACTTTCATTATGATGCACTTTACTATGCGCTGATTTCCATGTGAGTTGACATGTTGCCATGGTGATGGTAGCACAATGATGACGTTGGTTTTACCGACGTCAGCGTCTCTGGGCGGGCTCTAATCCCGTTTCCGGATTCATGGCGCCATGCACGGTGGTGTTACTGCTATTTAGGTGAGTGTCTTTTTATGTATTGTTTGTAAGCCTGAGGAAAATGCTTTAAGCATTGAAACGTTGCTGAAATCTTGTTGTCTGAAGTGTATCTTTTGAAAGTCGCCGTGAGTGCCGCACCAACTATATATATACTATATGCTTTTTTGTCTTTTTGTTTCAAGTCCTTGTAATGTATTGTTTTGAGTTTATGTATGTATTGTCCATTGTTTTGTAGAAATCAATATATGATGCCTTGTGAGCATTGATTATATTTTGAAGCTTGTCTTGAGAAAGATCCCGAAACTGAGGATCGAAACGTCGACTGAATAAGCCGAATTTCTACTAATAAAGTTATTGTGAATTAAGAAAAGTCGCTGAGAATTATTTATTGGATGAGTGCACCTCCAAACTCTGGACACTTGCCTGAATATTGTGGGCCTACCAAAACTTGGAGAATCCCCACTATGAGCACCCCACTGTTGTTATTTGTCTTGATGTGAGTGCAGGAGTATACATGTTTTATATATATATATATATATATATATATATATATATATATATATATATATATATATATATATATATATAGTGTAGCACAGCTTCATATGATAGAAAAACATTTAATAGACAAATGCACACAAGGCTTTCACCGTTGTGCAATGTGCAACACGTGTAAGGCAACTAAAGTTGCAAGTAAGATAAGAGTTAAATGGAACAATTATAACATCAAGGAATTTATAACTTGCAATTCCAAGAATGTTGTATACGCAATAGAATGTCATTGTAGTGATGAGCGGGTTCGGTTTCTCGGAAACCGAACCCCCCCGAACTTCACGCTTTTTACACGGGTCCGAGGCAGACTCGGATCTTCCCGCCTTGCTCGGTTAACCCGAGCGCGCCCGAACGTCATCATCCCGCTGTCGGATTCTATCGCGAGACTCGGATTCTATATAAGGAGCCGCGCGTCGCCGCCATTTTCACACGTGCATTGAGATTGATAGGGAGAGGACGTGGCTGGCGTCCTCTCCGTTTAGAATAGAAATAGATAGTGAGAGTGAGACACTTGATTTACTGGCGCTTAGGAGTACTCAGAGAGTGCAGAGTTTACTAGTGACTGACCAGTGACCACCAGTGCAGTTTTATTATTTAATATAATCCGTTCTCTGCCTGAAAAAAAATGATACACAGTGACACAGTATACCATATCTGTGCTCAGCCTCAGTGTGCTGCATCATCTATGTATATCTGACTGTGCTGAGTGCTCACTGCTCACACAGCTTAATTGTGGGGGAGACTGGGGAGCAGTTATAGCAGGAGTACATATATTTAACAGTGCACACTTTTGCTACCAGAGTGCCACTGCCAGTGTGACTGACCAGTGACCAGCAGTATATTGTGATTGTCTGCCTGAAAAAGTTAAACACTCGTCGTGTGGTGTTTTTATTCTATAAACGCATTCTGCTGACAGTGTCCAGCAGGTCCGTCATTATATAATATATACCTGTCCGGCTGCAGTAGTGATATATATATATTTTTTATATCATTATCATCCAGTCTATACTAGCAGCAGACGCAGTACGGTAGTCCACGGCTGTAGCTACCTCTGTGTCGGCAGTCGCTCGTCCATCCATAAGTATACTAGTATCCATCCATCTCCATTGTTTACCTGAGGTGCCTTTTAGTTGTGCCTATTAAAATATGGAGAACAAAAATGTTGAGGTTCCAAAAATAGGGAAAGATCAAGATCGACTTCCACCTCGTGCTGAAGCTGCTGCCACTAGTCATGGCCGAGACGATGAAATGCCAGCAACGTCGTCTGCCAAGGCCGATGCCCAATGTCATAGTACAGAGCATGTAAAATCCAAAACACCAAATATCAGTAAAAAAAGGACTCAAAAATCTAAAATAAAATTGTCGGAGGAGAAGCGTAAACTTGCCAATATGCCATTTACCACACGGAGTGGCAAGGAACGGCTGAGGCCCTGGCCTATGTTCATGGCTAGTGGTTCAGCTTCACATGAGGATGGAAGCACTCAGCCTCTCGCTAGAAAAATGAAAAGACTCAAGCTGGCAAAAGCACAGCAAAGAACTGTGCGTTCTTCGAAATCACAAATCCACAAGGAGAGTCCAATTGTGTCGTTTGCGATGCCTGACCTTCCCAACACTGGACGTGAAGAGCATGCGCCTTCCACCATTTGCACGCCCCCTGCAAGTGCTGGAAGGAGCACCCGCAGTCCAGTTCCTGATAGTCAGATTGAAGATGTCAGTGTTGAAGTACACCAGGATGAGGAGGATATGGGTGTTGCTGGCGCTGGGGAGGAAATTGACCAGGAGGATTCTGATGGTGAGGTGGTTTGTTTAAGTCAGGCACCCGGGGAGACACCTGTTGTCCGTGGGAGGAATAGGGCCATTGACATGCCTGGTGAAAATACCAAAAAAAAATCAGCTCTTCGGTGTGGAAGTATTTCAACAGAAATGCGGACAACATTTGTCAAGCCGTGTGTTGCCTTTGTCAAGCTGTAATAAGTAGGGGTAAGGACGTTAACCACCTCGGAACATCCTCCCTTATACGTCACCTGCAGCGCATTCATCATAAGTCAGTGACAAGTTCAAAAACTTTGGGCGACAGCGGAAGCAGTCCACTGACCAGTAAATCCCTTCCTCTTGTAACCAAGCTCACGCAAACCACCCCACCAACTCCCTCAGTGTCAATTTCCTCCTTCCCCAGGAATGCCAATAGTCCTGCAGGCCATGTCACTGGCAATTCTGACGAGTCCTCTCCTGCCTGGGATTCCTCCGATGCATCCTTGCGTGTAACGCCTACTGCTGCTGGCGCTGCTGTTGTTGCTGCTGGGAGTCGATGGTCATCCCAGAGGGGAAGTCGTACTCGTAAGACCACTTTTACTACTTCCACCAAGCAATTGACTGTCCAACAGTCCTTTGCGAGGAAGATGAAATATCACAGCAGTCATCCTGCTGCAAAGCGGATAACTGAGGCCTTGGCATCCTGGGCGGTGAGAAACGTGGTTCCAGTATCCATCATTACTGCAGAGCCAGCTAGAGACTTGTTGGAGGTACTGTGTCCCCGGTACCAAATACCATCTAGGTTCCATTTCTCTAGGCAGGCGATACCGAAAATGTACACAGACCTCAGAAAAAGACTCACCAGTGTCCTAAAAAATGCAGTTGTACCCAATGTCCACTTAACCACGGACATGTGGACAAGTGGAGCAGGGCAGGCTCAGGACTATATGACTGTGACAGCCCACTGGGTAGATGTATGGACTCCCGCCGCAAGAACAGCAGCGGCGGCACCAGTAGCAGCATCTCGCAAACGCCAACTCTTTCCTAGGCAGGCTACGCTTTGTATCACCGCTTTCCAGAATACGCACACAGCTAAAAACCTCTTACGGCAACTGAGGAAGATCATCGCAGAATGGCTTACCCCAATTGGACTCTCCTGTGGATTTGTGGCATCGGACAACGCCAGCAATATTGTGTGTGCATTAAATCTGGGCAAATTCCAGCACGTCCCATGTTTTGCACATACCTTGAAATTGGTGGTGCAGAATTATTTAAAAAACAAGAGGGGCGTGCAAGAGATGCTGTCGGTGGCCAGAAGAATTGCGGGACACTTTCGGCGTACAGGCACCACGTACAGAAGACTGGAGCACCACCAAAAACGCCTGAACCTGCCCTGCCATCATCTGAAGCAAGAAGTGGTAACGAGGTGGAATTCAACCCTCTATATGCTTCAGAGGTTGGAGGAGCAGCAAAAGACCATTCAAGCCTATACAACTGAGCACGATATAGGAGGTGGAATGCACCTGTCTCAAACGCAGTGGAGAATGATTTCAACGTTGTGCAAGGTTCTGCAACCTTTTGAACTTGCCACACGTGAAGTCAGTTCAGACACTGCCAGCCTGAGTCAGGTCATTCCCCTCATCAGGCTTTTGCAGAAGAAGCTGGAGACATTGAAGGAGGAGCTAACACAGAGCGATTCCGCTAGGCATGTGGGACTTGTGGATGGAGCCCTTAATTCGCTTAACAAGGATTCACGGGTGGTCAATCTGTTGAAATCAGAGCACTACATTTTGTCCACCGTGCTCGATCCTAGATTTAAAACCTACGTTGTATCTCTCTTTCCGGCAGACACAAGTCTGCTGGGGTTCAAAGAACTGCTGGTGACAAAATTGTCAAGTCAAGCGGAACGCGACCTGTCAACATCTCCTCCTTCACATTCTCCCGCAACTGGGGGTGCGAGGAAAAGGCTCAGAATTCCGAGCCCACCCGCTGGCGGTGATGCAGGGCAGTCTGGAGCGACTGCTGATGCTGACATCTGGTCCGGACTGAAGGACCTGACAACGATTACGGACATGTCGTCTACTGTCACTGCATATGATTCTCTCCCCATTGAAAGAATGGTGGAGGATTATATGAGTGACCGCATCCAAGTAGGCACGTCAGACAGTCCGTACTTATACTGGCAGGAAAAAGAGGCAATTTGGAGGCCCTTGCACAAACTGGCTTTATTCTACCTAAGTTGCCCTCCCACAAGTGTGTACTCCGAAAGAGTGTTTAGTGCCGCCGCTCACCTTGTCAGCAATCGGCGTACGAGGTTACATCCAGAAAATGTGGAGAAGATGATGTTCATTAAAATGAATTATAATCAATTCCTCCGTGGAGACATTGACCAGCAGCAATTGCCTCCACAAAGTACACAGGGAGCTGAGATGGTGGATTCCAGTGGGGACGAATTGATAATCTGTGAGGAGGGGGATGTACACAGTGATATATCGGAGGATGATGATGAGGTGGACATCTTGCCTCTGTAGAGCCAGTTTGTGCAAGGAGAGATTAATTGCTTCTTTTTTGGTGGGGGTCCAAACCAACCCGTCATTTCAGTCACAGTCGTGTGGCAGACCCTGTCACTGAAATGATGGGTTGGTTAAAGTGTGCATGTCCTGTTTATACAACATAAGGGTGGGTGGGAGGGCCCAAGGACAATTCCATCTTGCACCTCTTTTTTCTTTCATTTTTCTTTGCGTCATGTGCTGTTTGGGGAGTAGTTTTTGGAAGGGCCATCCTGCGTGACACTGCAGTGCCACTCCTAGATGGGCCAGGTGTTTGTGTCGGCCACTTGGGTCGCTTATCTTAGTCACACAGCTACCTCATTGCGCCTCTTTTTTTCTTTGCGTCATGTGCTGTTTGGGGGGTGTTTTTTGGAAGGGCCATCCTGCGTGACACTGCAGTGCCACTCCTAGATGGGCCAGGTGTTTGTGTCGGCCACTAGGGTCGCTGAGCTTAGTCATCCAGCGACCTCGGTGCAAATTTTAGGACTAAAAATAATATTGTGAGGTGTGAGGTGTTCAGAATAGACTGAAAATGAGTGGAAATTATGGTTATTGAGGTTAATAATACTTTGGGATCAAAATGAACCCCAAATTCTATGATTAAAGCTGTTTTTTAGGGTTTTTTGAAAAAAACACCCGAATCCAAAACACACCCGAATCCGACAAAAAAAATTCGGTGAGGTTTTGCCAAAACGCGTTCGAACCCAAAACACGGCCGCGGAACCGAACCCAAAACACAAAACCCAAAAAATTTCCGGTGCTCATCACTATGTCATTGTTCTCTGATCTATATAGGTAAAACAAGATGTCTAAAAACAAGGCTCTCGGAACATCTATATAACATAAAAAAAGGATTAGAGACCCATTCGCTGTCATCCCATTTCAAACATGTGCATGGTGGCAAGTTAAGCATAATTAAGTCATTTTGGGGCATCCAGTTGGTAAGCCCAACATGGCGTAATAGATATTGGAAATTCCGCTTGCAAAATCTGAGATGCGTTAGATCTATAAATTAGGTACATTGATCCCTCACGGTCTCAATAGCGACTTTGAATTAAAATGGTTTTTGGAGTCCTGACTAATCACTAAGCCTCTCCTATACTCCTCATTTTCACTTATATATGTATGTACTATTTTAAATTATGTTGTATGTGTTTATAATTGCTTTTTTTATATACACATGGGATCCGCTTGCTTTAAATGAACTTGTGCCCCATCTCTATTTGGACCTGGATGCGGACTTTACTTTATTAGCATGGAGTGGAGATATACACATAAGCTGTTTCGCCAATAAAGACATTTCCCCGTCTCATAGCACTGGAAGCGCTATTGTACAATGGAACGCAAACAGGAAATGCAAAGACGAAGATGGAACGCAGAAGTCACTTCCGGTGACGTACTTCCACTCCGGATGCCAGTCCTCGCCAGGAATCAGACTGATTAGGGACATTTAGGGGTAATTAAGAAGGGTACTTAAGCGGCTCCCCGTGGACCAGTTACCTTATGCTTCTGAGGAAGGTCTGTTGACCGAAAGCGCGCTAAAGCACAAGGTACTGATTTGCTGGACTCCGTTTCAGAGACGTGGGAAGATCAGCTCTGTGATTAATTGGATTTCCAGCGTGACTTACATCCATTGGGTGATGCATGTTTTTAACACTGTTGTCTATGAGAGTGTGCATTTGTCTATTAAATGTTTTTCTATCATATGAAGCCGTGCTGCACTATGTATATATCCCTCTGAGTTTTCAGTTCATTGGAATTTGGATCATATGCCATCTGTGGATGATATGCAGTTTTGAAGCTTACCTATGTGAGTGGAACCAATAAATTCTCAAACGATTTTTTATTCCCACTGGTTGCACTATGTTTGTTTGTTTTGATTTTACAGAATAATCTTATTTCTAAAAAGAGAACACTACCAACATCCATTGTCTAACGCTTGAAAGAAAGTTCAAAGACACATTTACTGACTGATGGGGCTTTAAAAAGAAAAAAAATGAAGATCATGAAGAGAACATTTGGTGGGATGGCACAGAACTTGGCATCACATATTGGGGTCTTGGGTTTGTCAGACAAGAATGTAAGCTTCTCAGGTTTGTGAGATTTCCACCAGTTGCATTCCTGTCCTTCTACAGTAGGGGTGGGCATCAAGCGGCCCGCGGGCCGGATGCGGCCCGCGAACCGATCCTGCCTGGCCCCGCTGTCCCACACAGTGTGCAATGACAAGCGGCCCGACTGGCTGAGCCGCTCGTCATTGCGCTACGTACCTCCCAGACGCGGCGCCGCAGAGGAAATCCCCGTCACGTCACTGCTGACCGGGATTCCCACTGTGACGTCAGGCGCTGGGCGGCACGGGGGGCGGGGCCACGGCAGGAGCGGGTAGTAGCAGCGACTCTGTGCGGCACCGCGGGCAGCAGGCAGTGGGGATCTGGCATCAGGCAGCGGGGTTCTGGCAGCAGGCAGCCGATCTGCCACTGTGAAAAAGGTAAATGGGCCTGTGCTTAATTTTAAAAGCTGCTATATAGATTCAGGGAAGGGGGGTTAGGAGGGGGGGGGGGGGGGACTGCTATATGGGTTTAGGGGAGAGGGGGAAGAGGGGTAGGGACTGCTATATGGGTTTAGGGGAGGGGGGGGAAAGAGGGGTAGGGACTGCTATATGGGTCCAGTAGGGAAGGGGGGTAGAGACTGCTATATGGGTCTAGTGGAGGGGAGGGGGGGGGAAAGTGTTTTCAGCACTGTTTAAAAAAAAAAAATTATTACTGGATTACTGTGTTTTTTTTAAGACATCTTGGATTTTGCCTGTAAAAAAACTATGTATGTAATGTATATTGTGGTGTATGTTTGTGTAGATATATATATATATATATATATATATATATACACACACACACACACACTATGTTTTTATAGTTATATACGTAACTATGGGCCTAATTCAGACCTGATCGCTAGCAGGCGATTTTTGCACTGCTGCGATCAGAAGTTTGTGCAGTCTCTGCGCAGCCCAGGACTTACTCTTCTAGTGCGATGATCGGGGCCAGAGCTGAGTGCGGACGTCAGAAACTCTCCCTCCAAACGCCTGGTCCCTCCTGCGTTTTTCCGGACACTCCTCTAAAACGCTCAATTGCCACTCACAAACGTCCTCTTCCTCTCAATCACCTTGCGATCGCCCGTGCGATCACTTTGTTCGTACCATCCCATCGCTGCCCGACGCTGCGGACCGGCGCACCTACACATTGCGGTGCATGCGCAGTTCAGACCCGATTTACAAGATATTTTGTGTGTGGCCCTTGACTATTCACTGGAAGTGTTAAGCGGCCCCCCAGCCGAAATAATTGCCCACCCCTGTTCTACAGTATGGTTGAAAGGCATGCTCGTAGATTATTTTATGGCTAGAGTAGGGTGTAGTATGTTATGCCGGTGCTTGGGATCCCGGTACCCAGCAAACCGGTGCCAGGATCTCAAACGCCAGCATGCAGACAGCGTGGTGAGCACAAAAAAGAGCCCCTTGCGAGCTGGCTGCACTCACCGCGCTGTGGGCATGGTGGCACGCTACTTATCCTCCCTCCAGGGGTGTCGTGGACACCCCAAGAGAGAGTATAGTTATCGGTATGTCAGCTGTCCGGATTCCAGTGTCGGTATGGTGAGTGCCGGGATCCCGACAGCCGGCAAATCAAATGCCTCCCCTAGATTATCCCCATGTTTGTGTTGCTGTGATAGGTAAATATTGTTCGTAAAGAGATATTCATCATTTGTGCAGGAGGTGTAGTTGCTATGGAATCCACAGCTGGGGAGGGGATTTGCACCTGTCAAAGCCCTATGGGTGCGAGTTTTTTTTACCATTGGGTTCCCTTACAAACTTTTGCCATGTGTCGTCTAAGAGAAGTCCCTGACACTCCTGATTATATGCTCTACTGATTACAGTAGAGCATATCAGTCCGATTACACTCCAGATTATATGTTCCACTGGGACTATGACTGGTATTCTGAATAAAGTTCTGATTTTACAGGACTGTGGAATACTTCTACAACAAGAGCCTTCACCATTCATATCTAAAATGTCCCTCTATTATATCAAGGTAGATGGCTGCATAGACAACAGCCAAAATGCCCACCTAAAATCTGGAATTCCACTTTGAGTACTGATTCCAGCTCCCGCCATAACTATTATCTTCTTGCAACGATTCTTTAATATCAGCTCGGCAATATCTTCTAGACTGCTACATTTCAGAGGTAGGGGAGGGCTTCCAGGATATTTCTTACCCAGTCCCAGCTTTGCCAGTTGACTTTTTCTAGAATTTAAAAAAAATAAAAAAAATATGCTGTCTCTGCCATGTTGGTAAGCCAACGAAGTATCTTTAAATTGGGTACACACTGGAGCAATGGGCATTAGTTTCAACATCAGAACAAATGCCCTTGAGCCCAGATTGAGTGTATACACTGGAACACGTTTTATGAAGGACGGAAAGATCATATCCCATCCTCCATTAGCAAACACAAGGTCGCTATTGATAGATATCGCTAATTATGATGTGCAGTACATCAAACCTAGCGTGCAATCCCATACACACTTAGCGATGTAGGCAATTTGTTATTACAAAACTGTAATTTGCCCTACATTGCTCCAGTATCTACCCAGCTTAAGTCTTTCTACATCACCTTGTGTGATTTTGATCTTCCGCTACTGAAAGTTTATTCATTTTCTTTGTTAAAAGTTCTTCTGGTGGCTGACTGATGTTGGTGGCAGATTTTGCTGCGCCAAGTTTTTGCCCACGGGTCTTGATTGAAGATGACCTATCTGAGGAGCTGTGTGCCATTTGTTTCCCGAGACTTGTTCAATTTTTCAATGCACTGTGTCAACCTTTGAAGACTGGAGAGTGGAAGAGACATGTTTCATCAACACTGGTTTTGTCGTCATAAAATAATCAATCATTCTACTGTTTAGGAACTCTCACTTCACTGTATGCCCAAACTCTTTAAGGGTCCACACATTGAGCACAAGCCTAAAAAATGTAGACCATTAGAAGACAATTTAAAGCAGATATTGCATTAAATTAAGAAATAAAAAAAAAATTAAAAAAAAATCTCATCATTGTAAAATCATGGTATTACATTTTTCTTGGTCTGGTTTCTTTAGGCTAATTATAATTGCACACTGCAGAGAACCATTGTCGATTGACCCATGGTGTATTAGTTAGAAGTGATTTGGAATGCCCCTTTGAGCCCTGTCTTGTGCATAATAAAATATTGAAAGAGGAGTTCACTACTGCGCTGACTTCAATCGTACTGTTCTCCACTGAGGCCTCATGCCCTAACCCAAGCTTACCACCAAGAATGTGCAGGTACTATCCTGTTCCTTACGGAAAGACTGTGGTAGAGCATCTCCGTGAAAGACAACATGTCTTCCACTTAGCTCCAGAGAGACCTGCGATTGCCTGCAATCCACAATGATTGCAGGGTTCTTGCACCACTACCCAGTGCCTACATACACTCACCGGCTGGTGAGCTGAAGCCCTGCTCCATGAAAGCCAGTGTGTAACAGTGAAAACAGCTGTACCTACTATCAATAAAACACCACCACTGGTTAACTGGGCTGTTCCCAGTTTGAGTCATTCGCTGGTGTGTGCCTATATAACTCTGAAATAGCAACACCTGCACACACATTTCCAATCCCTGGCCATCATATGGTATGCTGAAAGCCTTTGTGACCGGCAGATAACTTTAGATCCCTGAAAACCATGTCTCCTTTTCATAATCTCTCTAAAAGCAGAGGTTCTCAAAAATGGTCCTCGAGGCACCCTAACTGTCCAGGTTTTAAGTATATCCATGGCTCAGCACAGATTGTTAAATCAAATTGACTGAGGTACTAATTCACCTGTGGCCATTCATGGATATACTTAAAACCTGGACAGTTAAGGTGCATTGAGGACCGTGTTTGGGAACCTCTGCTCTAAAGCATGTAAAAGGACAAGGAAGCCACCGCACTCACCATATCCAGGAATGGGGTGGAGTGGCCTGTGACCACATTGCTTAAAAAATATTATATTGAGAGCCCAGCACTCACCTTAGTAAGCTCACTTACCTCAATAAATAAGTACATAAATGGGGGTTTAGTTCATGGATTGTACAATGCATTTAAGCTTGCAGCCCATCAAGGGACCCCATCTCACAAGCCATAAGGTAATTGGCTGGTGAACTTTAAACCTGGAATCATTTTCACTCTGATGTGATAGCTGTGGCCAGGATTTTAAAAGTCTAGGTGATAGAGTAGGACTTGCAGTAAGATGGGGTCCCTTGATGTTGGGCTGCAAGCTTAAATGCATTGTACAATCCATGAACTAAACCCCAATTATTTATTTATGTACTGATTTATTGAGGTGAGTGAGCTTATTAAGGCGAGTGCTGGACTCTCGATATAATATTGTTTAAGCAATGTCATCAGAGGCCACTACACCCTGGTCTGGGAGTGGTGAGTGCAAGTGTGCACCCCATTCCTGGGTATGAAGAGTGTGGTGGTTTCCTGTACATGTGCATATTTGGTTAATTTTTTAATTAACCTTTCTGTGATCATAGCTTTCTCATGCACCCCTTTCTAAGCTCATTTACTTTAAACCTGTATCAGCTGCTTCCTTGGTGCTAATTTAGAAGCTGTGTTGGTGACTTTCACCTTTAAAAGCCATAAGTTAGTTGGCAGGTGAGCTTTAAACCTTGAAGCATATTTCCAATTTGACTCTCACGTGATAGCAGTGGCCAGGTTTTTACGTGTCTAGATCAGTGTTTCCCAACCTCGGTCCTCAAGGCACACCAACAGTCCTGGTTTTAGTGATATCCAGGCTTGAACACAGGTGACTTAATTAGTACCTCAGTTATTTTGATTTAACCATCTGTGCTGAAGCCTGGATATCACTAAAACCTGCACTGTTTGTGTGCCTTGAGGACCGCGGTTGGGAATGCCTGGTCTAGATGATAGAGTTGCAGTGATATGGGGTTCCTTCATTTTGGGCTGCAAGCTTAAATGCATTATATAACCCATGAACTAAAACCCCATTATTATTTATGTACAGATTTATTGAGGTGAGTGAGCTTACTAAGATGAGTGTGCTGGGCTCTCGAATATATATGTGTGTATATATATGCGCACATACATTTACGTAGGGTTAGATACATGATGCATTATTAGCTAATTGGCACTTATTTGAGTGCTCATTCCCTTCAGTTATGGAATTAATCTGTGTGTATTGTATTAGTTGGGTTCTAGGATGACCCATTGGTGCCTATTAGTCTATTGTGGAACCTGTTAATAATGCCTTCATAGTGGATATGAATTTCCATCTTATCCCATTTTATTTAAGGTTACTGGAAGATTGTGGTGATTGGTTGCTTTATTGAGCTTAGTGCTGGGACGCACTAATGTTGCGCCCTGGTAACTTAGCAACGGGGATGCAATAGTTTCCCCGTTGCCGGTGAGGCATATAGCTTGTGACTGTATATTACTGTGCATTTGCAGATTACACGCATGTTGTCTTTAAAGATGAATTGATGAGATGATACAGTGGCGTAACTACTGCCCCCGCAGTCCTCGCGGTGGCTTGGGGGCGAGGGGCTGCGGGGGCGTCACTGATTATCTGGCACTGGGGGCATATATGGCACGGGGGGCATATATGGCACTGGGGGGGGGGGGATATCTGGCACTGGGGCATATATGGCACTGGGGGGAATATCTGGCACTGGGGGGGGATATCTGGCACCGGGGGGGGGGATATCTGGTACGGGGGGGGGGGGATATCTGGCACGGGGGGGGGCATATCTGGCACGGGGGGCATATCTGGCACGGGGGGCATATCTGGCACGGGGGGCATATCTGGCACGGGGGGCATATATGGCACGGGGGGCATATATGGCACGGGGGGAATATATGGCACGGGGGGAATATATGGCACGGGGGGCATATATGGCACGGGGGCATATATGGCACGGGGGGCATATATGGCACGGGGGGCATATATGGCACGGGGGGCATATATGGCACGGGGGCATATATGGCACGGGGGGGGGGATATCTGGCACTGGGGCATATATGGCACTGGGGGGAATATCTGGCACTGGGGGGGGATATCTGGCACTGGGGGGGGGATATCTGGCACTGGGGGGGGATATCTGGCACTGGGGGGGATATCTGGCACTGGGGGGGGAATATCTGGCACTGGGGGCATATATGGCACTGGGGGGGGAAATCTGGCACTGGGGGCATATATGGCACGGGGGGAATATCTGGCACTGGGGGGGAATATCTGGCACTGGGGGCATATATGGCACTGGGGGGGAAATCTGGCACTGGGGTGGAAATCTGGCACTGGGGGGGAATATCTGGCACGGGGGGAATATCTGGCACTGGGGGGGAATATCTGGCACTGGGGGGGCATATATGGCACTGGGGGCATATATGGCACTGGGGGCATATATGGCACTGGGGGCATATATGGCACTGGGGGAATATCTGGCACTGGGGGGCATATCTGGCACTGGGGGGCATATATGGCACTGGGGGCATATATGGCACTGGGGGGGAATATATGGCACTGGGGGCATATCTGGCACTGGGGGCATATGTGGCACTGGGGGGGGAATATCTGGCACTGGGGGGGGGGGAATATCTGGCACTGGGGGCATATGTGGCACTGGGGGGGTATATGTGTACCTGGCACATGGGGGGGGGACGACTATATTTGGCACTGGGGCATGTAAGTACCTGGCACCGTGGGGGAATATCTGGCACTGGGGACATGTGGCACTGGGAGCACAGCCCTAGCAACAAGGACTACCTCCTAGCAACGAGCATGACACCCAGTGCATGAAACACCTGGCAACGAGCATGACACCCAGTGCATGAAACACCTGGCAACGAGCATGACACCCAGTGCATGAAACCCCTGGCAACGAGCATGACACCCTGAGCATGAAAACCCCTGGCACCGTGCATGGAACCAAGAGCATGAAACCCCTGGCAACGAGCATGACACCCAGTGCATGAAACCCCTGACAACGAGCAGGTAATTGAAAAGTAATTAGAAGCCTTACTGTAGGACTTAATGTGTAATGGGCATTACGGTGTGTGGCATAATGTATCACGGACATTGCGGTGTGTGTCATAATGTGTCACAGGCATTACGGTGTATGGTATACTATATCGCGGGCATTGTGATATGTGGTATAATGTCTCAGGGTCATTGCAGTGTGTGGCATAATGTATCACGGACATTGCGGTGTGTGTCATAATGTGTCAGGCATTACGGTGTGTGGTATACTATATCACGGGCATTGTGGTATGTGGTATAATGTCTCAGGGTCATTGCAGTGTGGCATAATACATAACGGGCATTGCGATGTGTGGCATAGGGTATAACGGGCAGGGCATTGCGGTATGTGTCACAGGCATTACGGTGTATGGTATACTATATCACGGGCATTGTGGTATAATGTCTCAAGGTCATTGCAGTGTGTGGCATAATGTGTCACAGGCATTGTATGTGCTATAATGTATCGGGCATTGCAGTGTGTGGCATAATGTATCACGGACATTGCGGTGTGTGTCATAATGTGTCACAGACATTGTATGTGCTATAATGTATCAGGGGCATTGCAGTGTGTAGCATAATGTATAACGGGCATTGCGATTCCTGTCATAATGTGTCACAGGCATTACGGTGTGTGGCATAATGTGTCACAGACATAACGGTGTGTGGCATAATGTGTCGGGGGCATTACAGTGTGTGCATATTGTGTCGTGCATTATTGTGTGCGGCATAATGTCTAAGGGCCATTGCAGTATGTGGCATAATGTATACTGGGCATTACTATAAGGAGGAAAAATGACAAATAATGTAAGGGGCATGAATCAGGATTATTTTTCTTTCCTGTGGTGGCCAACGTATGGGTGTGTAGGTTGCAAAACTGGGGTATAAGGTAGTCTTTTCCTGCAATGCCACGCCCCTTTATGCGAAACCACGCCCACTCCAACAAAACCACGCCCCTTTTTGGCACGTGCGCCTCCGGCACGCGCATATTTATCCCTTTCTTGCTCCCAATTATGGAGCATGAAGGGGGGGGGGGGGGGGGCGCCGAAGAATTTTTTGGCTTGGGGGAGAAAAATTTCTGGTTACGCCACTGAGATGATACATCACCTGTCTTGATAAAGGCCTGTGACCAGACCGAAACGTCGACAATAAAAGCTTTGGTGATTTTATGAAGAAGTATCTACGATTATTTACTTGTGCGAGTGCACCTTCCAAATGATTTGGAACTTTCTATGGTATATAATATGTGGACCGATCCCGCCCATTAGGAGCACCCACCATTTGATGAACTTTTATTGATGAGAGTGCAGGATTACTGCTGTATATATATATATTATATATATATATATATATATATATATATATACACACACACACACACACACACACACACACACACACACACACTCACACAGCCAGCTTTGCGGTTTTAATGAAAGTTTCAATCTCTGAAAGTACTTCTCCGTTTACTGTGGTTTTGGATGATGACTTCCAAGTGAAAGTAAAGACACCATTGATCATCAACACAAAGGCTGTGTACACAGAGCTCAATTATATACATAAAGCAATAGATATCATTTATTTAGCATATGTCCACCAGGTGTTTTGCGGAGTTAGAAGGATGAGCTTTGCCGAGAGATGTATAGAATGCCTTGCAGACTTAGTGTTTGTATATACAAATATTAATGGATTGCTTCATACAAAAAAAGGGGCAGGGCCAGTGAGGTCACAGCAGAGAAATGACTGCAGTCTCTGCTTATATACTTGTACCACATTTTGTTAGGACAAGGTTGTAAAGATCTGAAGTCTAAAAGCACACAGGAGGAACAATGCATTTTACGCTCATGGCTTATAAGGTGAAAATGTTGTTTTTGGGGTTTAGTGGCCCTTTAAACAAATGAAAGAAACTTTAGGATACCATAAATAAATTAACTGGTATAATGCAGAGATAACAGAAATGAGGTTTTCTATTTTGCATAGTGAGGATTTATATTGCAATATAATGACTACAACAAAGCTTTAAAGCTGTGATATCTTTGGGAATTGTTCCGCGCTTTGAACTCTTGTATCTGCACCACCGACTATGACCCAGTGATCTATATTTAGCAGCCAGACGGAAGAAAAAAAGTAAAACTCTGGTGAAAAGACTTTCCCAGTGAAAAGCAGAAAGGCTTTAAAATGATCACCTTGTGACAGAGGTAATAGCAGTAATATATCTCATCTCCTTCCCCCTTGTAGTGGAGAGAATGGCTATGTTAATAAAGGACACAGCTGTAGCTTCTTTATAACCTTCTGGGGGCATGGAGGTGAGGGGAGGAGAATCCTGGGGACAGAAGGGAAGGGGGGAAAAGAGGGAGTTTCGTGATATGAGCAAATACAGCTGGAAAAGTAGAAAAAGCTAGACAGACAGATATTAAAAAGCCTATGTATGAAACAGAGAATACCTTTCTGTGGCAAAAACAGGTCACTATTTATCAAGAGAGACAGCCATTTCACTAGCAAAGAGATTTGGCAGCTGAGTGCAACCAGAGCTTTCCTGAAAAGTGGAGAAGTTTATTTAACAAGGACATCGGTTGGGACCGCCATTATAATCCATTCACTATCTCAGTGGTTCTCAAACTTGGTCCTCAGGACCCCACACAGTTAATGTTGTCCAAATCACACAGCAGGTGCACAGGTGTAGTCATTACTCACTAATACATTTTAAAAGATAGACAGGTGGAGCAAATTATTTCACTCGTGAGTCTATGAGGAGACCTGGAAATTGTGAACGGTTTGGGGTCCTGAAGACAGTCTGAGAACCTGTGCACTATCATCCATCTCAGGATAGGTGCATTTATTTCTTCATTGTTACTAAACAACAAGTGTCATGTCTCCAAAAATCATTGTGCATATGTGAACATGCCCCTTCCCCCCCCCCCCCAAAAAAAACCCACAAAAAAAAAAAAACAGCCAATCATCTCGTAGCTATCATTCTTCACACAGCATGCAAAATGATAGCTAGAATCGGATTGGCTGGTACTTTTTCTCTCTAAGCTTTAAAAAATATCCCCTCTAGACACCAATAATAGTCATTTAAGTAAAAAATAAACGGGGATATCCGTAAGAAATCAAACAGCAATTAGATGGAATTCACCATCAAAACAGTTTTACCAGAATAACTCTAGTGTCTTCTTACTAGATACAGTCTATCTGGTATTAAGTTAATAAAAGAGCAAAGAACAGAAGTCCAAGAAGTTTACGGTTTCCCATCAGGCTTATGGGCCAGTTTTACCAGCAGTCATTTGATGACAGAGCTGGTTAAGGTTCAATGCACTTGAACAGCGTGAAAAACTGTAAATTAATAGCCGCAAAGACCACTAGTAACTTTCTGCCCTGACAATAGACAAAATGGAAAATGAAATAAAAACCAATATTGTCCTGCAGGAGTCACCTCTGCCCAGCTTACTTACTCCACCTGTTCTGACTCACAGCAACGTGTATGGGGGTGTGATGTTGTGATGGGGCACAGGTTTCCATAGGTTTTTTCACTTTTGCCGTCTCTCCAAGAGCAGCTTTTACACAAAGAAATACAGTGCTAGCGCGTGCAGAGGGCGCTAAATCCCCAGTCCTCATTAGTGTATGCTGCAGGCCAATGTTTACATTTTGTAAAATTATTATTTATATAGCGCACACATAATCCGCAGCGCTTTACAGAGAATATTTGACCATTCACATCAGTCCCTGCCCCAGTGGAGCTTACAATCTATATTCCCTACCACATGTACACGCAAGGCCGGCAACAGAAATTTTGGGGCCCGGTACACTGATATCTCTGCGGCCCCCCCCCCCCCAGCCCAAACCCCCTCTTGCCCCCTGACTCAAACACATCCCTCCCTGCATGTGCCAATAAATGTATTCATGAGTCTGATCTCATCTGACATGCACATGCATGCATGCAGATGCATCCATATGTGCAGAATGCAGATGCATGCATGATGTGCATAATGTGCCTGCCTGCATCCCGCCCCAAACCAATCCTAAAGCCCTAAACCAAACCGAAATCCTATTCCCTATACATGTATTGTATGAACTGAGAAAAGCCTTACCAGCAGGCTGCCTGCAGCAGCAACACAGAGACACTCACAGCCGCCCGCCGGCGCCGCGGCGCTAATTGACCAGGCTCGCCTCGCCTCCCCAATTCCTATAGCACTCCCTGCCTGTCCCGGCCGGGCCGCTCCTGCTTTGCGCTCCGTCCAGCTCCTCACTCACACAGCAGTCAGGGAGGCCGCTTGCGGTGAGGACTCTGGAGGGGCGGTCCGGATGGCAGGATGACAGGTGACCTGGGGGCTGGGGGCACTGAGGGGTGAACACAGGACTCCGGAGGGAGGGGGGCGCGCACGCTGGAAAAAAAAAATCAACCACACAGCGGGCGGCTGCCACGATGCCAGGAACAAATATATTATTGTTTACAGTTATGATGAAATGCAGCCGCCGCTGCCTGCACCTTGGGGCCCCTAACGACGACGGAGCCCGGGCCGGGTGTCCCCTTTGACCCCCCGTCGCCGGGCCTGTGTACACGCGCACACATTCACGCTAGGGTTAATTTTGTTGGGAGCCAATTAACCTACCAGTATATTTTTGGATTGTGGAGGAAACCGGAGTACCTGGAAGAAACCCACGCAAGCACAGGCAGAATACATAAACTCCACACCGTTAGTTCCATGCAGGGCCGGATTAAGGGCCACATTGGCCTAGATCTGAAAATTTTCAAAGGCTTTTACTCAGTAGACCCTAGGGGATGACCCGTGACAAGTGCAGTGTGAGTGTGTCAACAGCCATGTGGGTGTGTACACATCCTACACCGTCAACATCACGGTCTCCTTAAATGCATAAAAACAGAAAATGTGCAGATTTGTGAGAAAATTAGAAATACACTTAATACTGATGATGGTGGGCCTATTTTTAAGAGGAGGCCTGGAGATGGAGCTCCATCCACTCCATTGTTAATCTGGCCCTGTGTCCATGGTGGGAATCAAACCCATAACCTCAGTGCTGTGAGGCAGTAATGCTAACCATATTACACCATCCATGCTGCTAATACTAATGATATCAAGGGGGTAATTGTTTTGCGGGGGGCAATCCTATTAGCCCCAATGCGGTATGCTCCGCCACCCCAATTCCAACACTTATCGCAGATCATGCCTCAGGTACCGTTAGAATGGCGCGATAAGACATAGGATCGCGGACTTATCCCTGATCCCATGTGTTTTCCTGCTATTGCAGGTCCATTTTTGGCAGATGAAAGCGTCCTGTACTAGAAGACCATCAGTCATTAATCACAATAACCAGGGGTTTTATTCAGCCAGAACAGAATTGGGGCTAATTGGATAGCCCCAAATATTATCTGCATAGAGTCAATAATATTTATAAAATAGTACGATAAGATAGGGACACAAGCGGACAAAATAAACGCAGACATTACTACTACAAAGTGTAGGGACAAGCGCTGCCTCTAGGCAGGGATGTATTATCCATTAGACTGAAGCTTATGGGCACCGAAATGACTAGGGGGCCTGTATGTTTTTTTTGCTGCGGCTTTGTTACCTGCGCCCTGGTATGAATTGTCGACCATGTTAAGGTCGACATTCATTAGGTCAACAGACAATGTCGACATGGACTAATAGCCGACACATGAAAATGTCGACCATTTTTCATGCGTCTATTTCCAGGATCAGACCCTTTCTGACCCAGGATGCTACTAAGACTCTTATCCACTCACTGGTCATCTCCAGACTGGACTACTGTAATCTCCTCCTGACTGGCATTCCTGACAAATACCTCTCTTTACTCCAATCTATCCTCAATGCTGCTGCCCGGCTCATTTTCTTCACCAAATGCACTACGTCCACCTCTCCTCTCCTACAAGACCTTCACTGGCTTCCCTTCCCTTTCAGAATCCATTTCAAGCGTCTCACACTCACAAAGCTCTCACCCACTCCTCTCCCATCTACATCTCTGACCTTATATCCCTTTACATTCCCACCCGTCTTCTTCGCTCTGCTAATGCACGCCGACTCTCCTGCGTACGGATTACTTCCTCCCACTCCTACCTCCAAGATTTTTCACGTGCTGCACCACTTCTCTGGAATTCCCTACCTCTCCCCCTCAGACTCTCCACCTCTCTACAAAACTTCAAACGGGCTCTCAAGACCCACGTCTTCACCAAACCCAGCCAAATCTCATCCTAACCCTCTGTTCCATGCTCTCTATGTACCCCATCTGTGTCACCCCTGTCTGTCTACCCCTCCCCTTTAGAATGTAAGCTCTCACGAGCAGGGCCCTCTTCCCTCATGTGCTTATCCTTTTTCTTACTATAATAATCTTCCACGGCACCAAATCTAGTAGTCTTCTGCCACCTGATACTTATTCCAGTGTCATCTGCTGATGTAGCTTTGTTTATTTACCCTGTACTTGTCCTATATTGTCAACTGTAAGTTGCTGTTTTCCTGTTTGATTATTTGTTTATGTACTCTGTAATTGGGCGCTGCGGAACCCTTGTGGCGCCATATAAATAAAGGATAATAATAATAATAATAATAATAAATACTCTTCATCCACACCGATGACCTGTAATTCACTGTGTGTAATAAATATGATATCCTATCCTGTAACCCATATGTTGCAGTCTCAGGGTAAAAGTTTTTTTGGTCGCCGCACCCCCACATAACCAAAATATTGATAGGGCGCGCCGAAGGTGCCCGTCAAAAATATGGGGTTGTGGCCACACAATAGTATCAATTCACATTACACTGCAGTGTCTGTTATTCACATTACAGCGCACAGCGGCGTCACATTACAGCGCACAGCAGCATCTGTTACTGACAATACACCGCCCAGCGATGTCTGTTACATTACATGCCCAACGACGTCCGTTACTCACATTACAACGCACAGTGGCGTCACATTATTCACATTACAGCGCACAACGGCATCCGATACTCACATTACAGCGCCCAGCGGCGTCACATTCACATTACACCGCGGATGGGAGAAGGGGGTGTCGCGGGTGGGGGAGGAGGTGCCGTGAGGGTGGGGGGAAGGGGATCACAAGAGGCGAGGATGAGGGGGGGTGCAGAGGGTGGAATTGCATGCAGATTGGCTGCTCCCTCACTGACCTCATCACAGTGATTGCTGCTGCTGCACCATGATGGACACTGGTGTCCGGCTCCTCTGTGTACCTCACTAGACAGAACACAACATCATCTGCTGTAGTTAGACTCCTCCCTGCGCTGACATCGTCGCACTGATTCCAGGAAGCCACCTCTGTGCAGGGACAGCAGGGAGCGACTGCTGCTGGTCTCCTTCCCAACCCTCAGTCACGTAATCGCGCTAATTCCAGTGGTAGTGGAATCAGTGCTAACGCTTCTCCTGCAGTGCTCACAGATAGAGCCTGCCAGTCCAGCCTTGCCATTGATGTAGTAAACGGAGCTGGTGCCGTATGCTCCACCTTCTCACAAAAGAGGGCGTGTCTAAGGATTGTTAGGACCTACCGGTGGTTTCACTGGCTCCCCGGTGGCCCAGTCCGAGCCTGCATAGACCCCTTTATTTCAACTGGGAATTGGTGTCTGTGTGACTACTGAAAGTGTAAATGATGGTATATGATCTGCGTCCCAAACATCAGCTGTAATGGGGTAAAAGATTAAAGCGCCAGAGTGGGCACGATATACCTGAAAGCCTAGGGTTCTCCTGGTTATGGGTTAATACAGATCTGCCTCTAGGAGCTTGCATTCTATTTGGAAATGGCAGATCTAAGACAAGGGGAGCAAGTGTGACATTATAAAGCGGTCATTAATTTCAGAAAAATTACAATGTAACCACTTTTCCTTTTCAATGAAAGGCCAGTTACAGCCTTAATTTTAATCCTAACATGTTTTAGATGTGTTTGTACAAGGCCATACTGTCTGTATGCACAGTGCACATAGACACTAGGACACAGACTACAGCTATATGACCTTTCACGTGTAAACAGACACTTCACAGTGCGAGAAAAAAAAATATAGAGACGACCCCCATGGACACTAGGAGAAGAAAACTATGGAGAGGGAACAATTCCAGGACATAGCAGAAGGAGCAGTCACAACCTCCGCTGTGTTTATTTTCACCGATTCAAAATGCACCAAAAATAAATAGTAAAGTCATTTTGGAACAATTTAGACAAATTGCTTTAGTGCAGTCCATAGGCCCGGGGAGGCGGCCATCGCCTAGCAACAAGCAAGCCGAACTTTGGCCAAAATAGGGAAAACTTAAACTAAACTGTTGGAGGAAAGTCTCGCTCCCCCCCCCCTCCCCCACTAAACAGAATACAAAAGAATATAAAGTAAATAGAACGTAATGTATTACACATTTGAGTATTTTGTAATCCTTTGATTAATTTAATGGCAAATACATCCTTAAACAGATGCAGAGAGATTAAATGGATTTAAAGTTTTGTTATCTGCCTTCAGTTTAACTGCTCCAGACATAAAACTTCTTGAATGGTCTGTGTGACACCCACTGACCAGCGGATATAAGCTACTTACAGGAATTAACCTAATCTAATTATACAAAAAGGTTTTTTTTAGCACAGACACCACCCCACAAAAAAAAAAAAAAAAAAAAAAAAAAAAAAGGAGCAGCTTATCACACAGTTTTAGTAATACACGGTAAATATAATAAATTAAAAAAAAAAGTGAAAAATAAATATCAGACTAGAGTCATACTTAATTTTGTGGCTCACTCAAATAAAGACCTTAAGGCAAAATTGGTTATTTTCCATTTATTGGAATGTAGAGAAGGTTAAATGTCACTTCTTGTGCTTGCCATATTTAATTTGTGTTTAAGTGAATATTTAATAAAAGCAAATTTCTACAACACTAAATGTGAGGGTCTATGAAGCTTTTAATGGGTCCTTAGCTATACATGGAACTAAAAGGGGGACTGAAAAAACAAAATCAAAATTCACCTGTCTTTGGGCTATAACAGTGTATTGCTGTGTAATCGCAAACAATTCCTAGTATACGAAAGTATACCTGGCCAATAAAGCCGATTCTGATTCTAAGTGGTCATCATACTATGGAGAAAGTAAATCTAACACAGTATAAAAAGGGCATCACACAGCCATCAGAAGAGACCATGCTGCCATCTGCTGGTTATTTGGAGTAAGTTCTCCCACAGCCATATAGAAGCATGGATTTTAAAATTAGCTTCAGCGTGCTTGTGTATTTATTTAGGGGTCTATAGTACTTTTTAAGCCAGGAACTGCGTTTTCTGCAACACTAAGACACCGTTTTAGTACCAGGTATGCCTAACAAAGATTCAGCCAAGTACTGCAGCCACCATATTTCTCAGTGTGGACTGCAGCATTTTCCAGTTTATTGTCAGACCACTCCCAGCATCCTATATTTACAGATGGGAAAATTAAGATAGATTTTATTGCTATGAAATGAACACTACTCCATTGGCAGATGAAGGCGGCAAGAGTTTGCGATCTATTCAAGATGTCTAACCAATGTAGAAAGTTAGACAGTAGGGTACACCTGCAAACTAGGCATTCATTTAGCCAATAGGAAATAGTGGGTAATAGGTACAGTATAATAAGATTGAGAGAAAATATTGCTCAACTTCTAGTTATTATTATTATCATCATCATCATCATCATCAGGGATCCGCGGCGCCCAATTACAGAGTACATAAACAAATAATCAAGCAGGAAAACAGCAACTTACAGTTGATGAAAACATAGGACAAGTACAGGGTAAATAAACATAGCTACATCAGCAGATGACACTGGAATAAGTATCAGGTGGCAGAAGACTGCTGGATTTAGTGCAGTTGAATATTATTAAAGTAAGAGAAAGGATAAGCACATGAGGGAAGAGAGCCCTGCTCGTGAGAGCTTACATTCTAAAGGGGAGGGGTAGACAGACAGGGGTGACACAGATGGGGTACATAGAGAGCGTGGAACAGAGGTTTAGGATGAGATTTGGCTTGGTTTGGTGAAGAAGTGGGTCTTGAGAGCCAGCTTGAAGATTTGTAAAGAGGTGTAGAGTCTGAGGGGGAGAGGTAGGGAATTCCAAAGAAGTGGTGCAGCACGTGAAAAATCTTGGAGGTAGGAGTGGGAGGAAGTAATCCGTAGGCAGGAGAGTCGGCGTGCATTAGCAGAGCGAAGAGGACGAGTGGGAGTGTAAAGGGATATAAGGTCAGAGAGGTAGATGGGAGAGGAGTGGGTGAGGGCTTTGTAAGCAAGTGTGAGAAGCTTGAAATGGATTCTAAAAGGGAAGGGGAGCCAATGAAGGTCTAGTAAGAGAGGAGAGGTGGACGTAGTGCATTTGGTGAGGAAGATGTTCCGGGAAGCAGCATTGAGGATAGATTGGAGTGGAGAGAGGTATTTGTCAGGAATGCCAGTCAGGAGGAGATTAAAGTAGTACAGTCTGGAGATGACCAGTGAGTGGATAGAGTCTTAGTAGCATCCTGGGTCAGAAAGGGTCTGAACTTGGAAATATTTTTTAGATGAAAACGGCAGGTTTGTGAGAGGTGCTGAATGTGTGGTTTGAAGGAGAGGGAGGAGTCAAGGATTACTCCAACACAGCGCACTTGGGGGCTAGAGGAGATAGTAGTGACATCAATAGATAATGAGATTGTAGGAGGTGAGGTTATGCGGGAGGGAGGGAAGATGATCAGCTCAGTCTTAGACATGTTAAGTTTAAGAAAGCGCTGGGACATCCAGGAAGAGGTAGCAGAGAGACAGTTGGAGATACAAGTGAGGAGAGCAGGGGAGAGGTCTGGAGAGGAAAGATAGATTTGAGTGTCATCAGCATAGAGATGATATTGGAAACCAAAAGAACTAATGAGCTTACCTAGTGAGGACATATAGAGAGAGAAGAGAAGAGGACCAAGGACAGAACCTTGGGGTACCCCTACAGTTAGTGGAAGTGAGGGGGAGGTGGAGTCATGAGAGGAGACAGAGAATGAATGGTCAGAAAGGTAGGAGGACAGCCAAGAAAGGGCAGTGTCACGCAGACCAATGGAGTGAAGGATTTGCAGTAGGAGAGGATGGTCCAGAGTGTCAAAAGCAGCAGAGAGATCCAGTAGAATAAGTAGAGAGTAGTGTACCTTAGATTTAGCAGCATGGAGGTTATTGCATACTTTTATAAGGGCAGTTTCAGTGGAGTGGAGAGGACGGAAGCCAGACTGGAATGTGTCAAGCAGTGAGTGTGAGGAAAGAAAGGAAGGCGGTTGTAGACCATACGCTCAAGGAGTTTGAAGGCAAAAGGGAGGAGAGAGATGGGTCGGTAGTTGGAGAGAGTGTTTGGATCAAGGGTAGGTTTTTTAAGAATAGGAGAGATGAGTGCATGCTTGAAGGCAGAGGGGACAGTGCCTGATGAGAGGGAGAGATTGAGAAGGTGGAAAGATGGGAACAAGCAGAAGGAGAGAGGTAGCGGAGGAGGCAGGAGGGGATAGGGTCAAGTGGGGAGGTGGTGAGGGGACAGGAACGAATGAGGGCCATGACTTCCTCTCTAGATGCATGGGAGAAAGATGTCAGCGTTGGTGCGAGGGATGGGGAGGGTTGGTAAGGGATGGGAGAAGGCTGGTTACTGATGGTCTGGTGTGATGTGATGTCCTGACGTATGGAGTCAATTTTGGATGTGAAGTAAGTGGCAAAGTCAAAAGCAGAGAGTGAGGAAGGGAGACGAGGTGGAGGTGGGCAGAGGAGTGAGTTGAGAGTGGTAAAGAGGCGCCTTGGGTTGGAAGACTGGGAGGAGATGAGGTTCTTGAAGTATGACTGTTTAGCAAGAGAAAGGGCAGCACTGAAGGATGAGAGCATAAGTTTGAAATGGAGAAAGTTTGCCTTAGAGCGTGATTTCCTCCATTGTCACTCAGCAGTACGTGGGCATTTTTGCAGATATCTGGTGCATTTGGTGTGCCAGGGTTGAGGTGTTAATTTGCGAGGGTGAATAGTGGTTGGTGGAGCAACAGAGTCAAGAGCAGAAGTAAGGGATGCATTGTATGTGGAAGTGGCTTGTTCAGGGCATGAGAGAGAGAATAGGAGAGAGAAGCGAGTCAAACGAGGAAAGGAATGTGGTGTCAATAGCTTCAATGTTACACTTAGTGATGGTAGCCTTAGGAGGTAGAGATGGGGAAGTCGAGAGAGATAGGTTAAAGGAGAGCAGGTGGTGGTCAGAGAGGGGAAATGGGGAGTTGGAAAAATCAGAAATAATACAGCGGTGAGTGAAGACCAGATCCAGTGAGCTCCCATTCACATGGGAGGGTGAGGAGGTCCACTGGGAGAGACCAAGTGAAGAGGTGAGGTTAAGGAGTTTAGAGGCAGGGGATTGTGTGGGGATGTCAATAGGGATGTTGAAATCGCCTAGGATAATGGAGGGAATGTCAGAAGAGAGGAAGTGAGGAAGCAAAGTTGTCGATGAATTTGGAAGCAGTGCCAGGGGGGCGGTAAATGACAGCTACTCTAAGATGGACTGGTTGGAAGAGGCGTATAGTATGGACCTCAAATGTAGAGAATGTAAGGGATGGTTCTGGTGGTATCAGTTGGTAGGAGTAACTAGAAGGTAAAATGACCCCAACACCACCCCCATGGCAACCCCCAGGTCGGGGGGTGTGTGTGTAAATGTGAGGCCCCCAGCAGAGAGAGCAGCAGGAGAAGTAGTGTCAGAGGGCGTAATCCAAGTTTCAGTAACGGCTAGTATGTGTAGGGAGTTGGAAATGAAAAGGTCATGAGTGAGGACCAGTTTGTTACAAACAGATCTGGCATTCCAGAGGGCACAGGATAGGGGGTATGAGTTTGTGGGAGAGATGTTAATGAGATTATCAGGGTTGCTGTAGCGATGAGGTGAGATTAACTTTGAGGGCAGGGATGATGAGAGAGTAGTGATGGTGCGGGTGCCTGAGCTAGGAGGGGAAACTGCAGGAGGTGGGCAGGGAGGGAGGTCAGCGTGATGTGGATGGGGGTGTGGGGAGGTGACAGGGAAGGGAGAGAGGGAGCAGGGCTGAGTTGTGGGGTAGCAGGACCATGGGGCAGAGGTGAATGAAAGTGGGGTAACAGGAGAGGAGGGGGAAGGAAACAGAGGGATGGAGGGGAGACAGAGGAGAGGAGGAGGTGTAGGAGACTAGGGGGGGGGGGGGGAAGGATAAAGATACATTATTAGGTAGACACTGAGTGATGTGGGGAGTATAAGAAAGCCTTGACATAGTGTTAAGTAGGTAAATAGGTTGAGGAAAGTGGAAGTAGGAGTGGAGAGTGTAAGGGAATCCGAGCAGAAGAATTGCAGAAATGCAGGTGAGAAAAGCAGTGTAGGCTTAATGGGTGTAGATTTAGTATGAAATTAGTCAAAAGCGTAGATAAAGTGGGTGCAGAAATGTATCTGGAGTGTAAGAAATGAAAGGATTGTGAGAGGTTTAAGAAGCGATGGTAATTATGTTAGATGTTTTAAGTGTTTGCAGGTAAAATTGCATTGGTGCAGCTGTGCTTAAAAAACAAAATTACAATAATACAGATACAAGCATTTGTAGGTGAAATGGATGGTTTTTGAATTGTCCAATAGTTCAATTATGAATCGTCCCATTCATTGTGGGAATACAGTCATGGACAGGTGTGATGGGCTTTGATAAGATATGGGCATGAAGGAACGGGGAGGCTGAAACTTCTTGTTCTTTAATTGATATCACAGGACAATTCGCTTTTGGGTGCATCCCCCAATCCCCCAAACAGGAAAGAGAACACACCTATTTCAATGCCACAGGAAAATGCTGCAACCATCACCTGGGTGACGCTCTTATGGTTTTGCACTGTCATTTTAATACAGAGGGCAGCAATTTGTGAAACGCATAAACACAAAAAATTGCGACATGCAAACTACAAAAAACCCTCATTCCTCCATGATTAATTTAAGCTATAGCCAATGCTGAAATAAGTGGTATTTTAGGGGGAAGAGTGGGAAATGTTACTGCAAATAGTGGGGCTGAAGCTGTAGGAGGTTGAAGTTTGCCATGATTTACACACAGTGAGTCTCTGAAAGCCGCTGGGTGAATTGTTCTGCACAGCGCATCAGTTCTGTTTTCTAAAAGACCCCCCACCCCACCCCCCCAGTGCAATTCTGCCCAGCAAAGAAGCCACTAGAACTGTACCCGTTTATTTATAGATACATCTACCTCATAAAACGGCTCACTGCTTCACTCAACCAACCCTGGGTAAAGGCCATATAGCCAAATGCCTAGGGTGCAATTTCTCAGAGGGGCCCAGTAGGCACAGCAGCCCACCCCACATGATTAAGGAGCACCAGCTTAGATCATTTATAGGGCACCAAACCAGTCCGGGCCCGCTCTGTTGCTGCAGAGGACTGAAAGCATACCTAATTAATAGCTGTTATTTCTTGTATAATGACATTGTTGCTGACTTTCTGGCTGCAACAGCCGGGTCAGCACAGCAGGGGATGAGGGGGGCAAGTCATAAGAGGCTGTATTGCATCATGGCCACACCCCCAATATACAATGCCAAAAATACCAATATTGCACAGTGGGGGACATGCATACTTACCGACTTTTTGGCTGCTCTCTCCGGGAGAGAGCAGCCAGGTCAGCTCGGCAGGGGGGCGGGCTGCGATGCGAGTGCAGAGGGGGCGTGGCGGATGCGGGCCGGCGGCGTGACCACGGGATTGTGCAGTGTAAGCCCCGCCCCCGCTGTGTAATGCCGCTATTACCGGCATTATACAGCAGGGGGCGTGGCTATGATGACGCGATTCAACAAGAATCGCGTCATCGCCTGCCCGGACAGCCCACTTTACTCGCTAAGTGGGCGGCCGAGCAGGGGGGGGGGGGGGGCCCTGTAATCGGGAGACTTGCCTGCTCTTCCAGGGTGCCGGGAGGGTCTCCCGATTTTCGGGAGCCTCCCGGCCATTCCGGGAGAGTAGGCAAGTCTGGGGACATGGCTACGACATACTTACAGACAATATGGCTGTCCCTGCCGGAAGGGCCGCCCTGATGCTTACATGCATGTTATAACTACTGATGCATCAAAGTTTATACGCCGTGTTCTTGTCCAACATAGTTTTGTACTGTGGCACTGTCTCATTGTTTTGCTCATTTGTTTATGTACTTTGTTAAAGCGCTTCAGAACCCTTGTGTAAGTAATAGTTCTTAATAATAAGAATTTACTTACCGATAATTCTATTTCTCATAGTCCGTAGTGGATGCTGGGGACTCCGAAAGGACCACGGGGAATAGCGGCTCCGCAGGAGACTGGGCACAAAGTAAAAGCTTTAGGACTAGCTGGTGTGCACTGGCTCCTCCCCCTATGACCCTCCTCCAAGCCTCAGTTAGGATACTGTGCCCGGACGAGCGTACACAATAAGGAAGGATTTTGAATCCCGGGTAAGACTCATACCAGCCACACCAATCACACCGTACAACTTGTGATCTGAACCCAGTTAACAGCATGATAACAGAAGGAGCCTCTGAAAAGATGGCTCACAACAACAATAACCCGATTTTTGTAACAATAACTATGTACAAGTAATGCAGACAATCCGCACTTGGGATGGGCGCCCAGCATCCACTACGGACTATGAGAAATAGAATTATCGGTAAGTAAATTCTTATATTCTCTAACGTCCTAGTGGATGCTGGGGACTCCGAAAGGACCATGGGGATTATACCAAAGCTCCCAAACGGACGGGAGAGTGCGGATGACGCTGCAGCACCGAATGAGAGAACTCCAGGTCCTCCTCAGCCAGGGTATCAAATTTGTAGAATTTAGCAAACGTGTTTGCCCCTGACCAAGTAGCTGCTCGGCAAAGTTGTAAAGCCGAGACCCCTCGGGCAGCCGCCCAAGATGAGCCCACTTTCCGTGTGGAATGGGCTTTTACAGATTTTGGCTGTGGCAGGCCTGCCACAGAATGTGCAAGCTGAATTGTACTACAAATCCAACGAGCAATCGTCTGCTTAGAAGCAGGAGCACCCAGCTTGCTGGGTGCATACAGGATAAACAGCGAATCAGATTTTCTGACTCCAGCCGTCCTGGAAACATATTTTCAGGGCCCTGACTACGTCCGCAACTTGGAATCCTCCAAGTCCCTAGTAGCCGCAGGCACCACAATAGGCTGGTTTAAGTGAAATGCTGAAACCACCTTAGGAAGAAATTGAGGACGAGTCCTCAATTCTGCCCTGTCCGTATGAAAAATTAGGTAAGGGCTTTTATAGGATAAAGCCGCCAATTCTGAGACACGCCTGGCTGAAGCCAGGGCTAACAGCATTACCACTTTCCATGTGAGATATTTTAAGTCCACAGTGGTGAGTGGTTCAAACCAATGTGATTTTAGGAATCCCAAAACTACATTGAGATCCCAAGGTGCCACTGGAGGCACAAAAGGAGGCTGTATATGCAGTACTCCCTTGACAAACGTCTGAACTTCAGGAACAGAAGCCAGTTCTTTTTGGAAGAATATTGACAGGGCCGAAATTTGAACCTTAATGGACCCTAATTTGAGGCCCATAGACAGTCCTGTTTGCAGGAAATGCAGGAAACGACCCAGTTGAAATTCCTCTGTAGGGGCCTTCCTGGCCTCGCACCACGCAACATATTTACGCCAAATACGGTGATAATGTTGTATGGTTACATCCTTCCTGGCTTTGATCAGGGTAGGGATGACTTCATCCGGAATGCCTTTTTCCTTCAGGATTCGGCGTTCAACCGCCATGCCGTCAAACGCAGCCGCGGTAAGTCTTGGAACAGACATGGTCCCTGCTGGAGCAGGTCCTTTCTTAGAGGTAGAGGCCACGGGTCTTCCGTGAGCATCTCTTGAATTTCCGGGTACCAAGTCCTTCTTGGCCAATCCGGAGCCACGAGTATAGTCTTTACTCCTCTCCTTCTTATGATTCTCAGTACTTTTGGTATGAGAGGAAGAGGAGGGAACACATACACTGACTGGTACACCCACGGTGTTACCAGAGCGTCCACAGCTATTGCCTGAGGGTCCCTTGACCTGGCGCAATATCTGTCCAGTTTTTTGTTGAGGCGGGACGCCATCATGTCCACCTTTGGTTTTTCCCAACGGTTCACAATCATGTGGAAGACTTCTGGGTGAAGTCCCCACTCCCCCGGGTGAAGATCGTGTCTGCTGAGGAAGTCTGCTTCCCAGTTGTCCACTCCCGGAATGAACACTGCTGACAGTGCTATCACATGATTCTCCGCCCAGCGAAGAATCCTTGCCACTTCCATCATTGCCCTCCTGCTTCTTGTGCCGCCCTGTCTGTTTACGTGGGCGACTGCCGTGATGTTGTCCGACTGCATCAACACCGGCTGACCCTGAAGCAGAGGTCTTGCCTGACTTAGGGCATTGTAAATGGCCCTTAGTTCCAGGATATTTATGTGAAGTGACGTTTCCATGCTTGACCACAAGCCCTGGAAATTTCTTCCCTGTGTGACTGCTCCCCAGCCTCTCAGGCTGGCATCCGTGGTCACCAGGACCCAATCCTGAATGCCGAATCTGCTGCCCTCTAGGAGATGAGCACTCTGTAACCACCACAGGAGAGACACCCTTGTCCTTGGAGACAGGGTTATCCGCTGATGCATTTGAAAATGCGATCCGGACCATTTGTCCAGCAGATCCCACTGAAAAGTTCTTGCGTGGAATCTGCCGAATGGAATCGCTTCGTAAGAAGCCACCATCTTTCCCAGGACCCTTGTGCATTGATGCACTGACACTTGGCCTGGTCTTAGGAGGTTCCTGACTAGGTCGGATAACTCCTTGGCTTTCTCCTCCGGGAGAAACACCTTTTTCTGTACTGTGTCCAGAATCATCCCTAGGAACAGCAGACGTGTCGTCGGAATCAGCTGTGATTTTGGAATATTTAGAATCCATCCGTGCTGTCGTAGTACTACTTGAGATAGTGCTACTCCGACCTCTAACTGTTCTCTGGACCTTGCCCTTATCAGGAGATCGTCCAAGTAAGGGATAATTAAGACGCCTTTTCTTCGAAGAAGAATCATCATTTCGGCCATTACCTTGGTAAAGACCCGGGGTGCCGTGGACAATCCAAACGGCAGCGTCTGAAACTGATAGTGACAGTTCTGTACCACAAACCTGAGGTACCCTTGGTGAGAAGGGCAAATTGGGACATGGAGGTAAGCATCCTTGATGTCCAGAGACACCATATAGTCCCCTTCTTCCTGGTTCGCTATCACTGCTCTGAGTGACTCCATCTTGAACTTGAACCTTTTTATGTAAGTGTTCAAGGATTTCAGATTTAAAATGGGTCTCACCGAGCCGTCCGGCTTCGGTACCACAAACAGCGTGGAATAATACCCCTTTCCCTGTTGTAGGAGGGGTACCTTGATTATCACCTGCTGGGAATACAGCTTGTGAATGGCTTCCAATACCGCCTCCCTGTCGGGGGGAGACGTTGGTAAAGCAGACTTGAGGAACCGGCGAGGGGGAGACGTCTCGAATTCCAATTTGTACCCCTGAGATACTACCTGCAGGATCCAGGGGTCCACTTGCGAGTGTGCCCACTGCGCGCTGAAATTCTTGAGACGGGCCCCCACCGTGCCTAAGTCCGCTTGTAAGGCCCCAGCGTCATGCTGAGGACTTGGCAGAAGCAGGGGAGGGCTTCTGTTCGTGGGAAGAGGCTGTTTGCTGCAGTCTTTTTCCCCTTCCTCTGCCCCGGGGCAGATATGAGTGGCCTTTTGCCCGCTTGCCCTTATGGGGACGAAAGGACTGAGCCTGAAAAGACGGTATCTTTTTCTGCTGCGAGGTGACTTGGGGTAAAAAGGTGGATTTTCCAGCCGTTGCCGTGGCCACCAGGTCCGATAGACCGACCCCAAATAACTCCTCCCCTTTATACGGCAATACTTCCATATGCCGTTTGGAATCCGCATCCCCTGACCACTGTCGCGTCCATAATCCTCTTCTGGCAGAAATGGACATCGCACTTACTCTTGATGCCAGAGTGCAAATATCCCTCTGTGCATCTCGCATATATAGAAATGTATCCTTTAAATGCTCTATACAGTGGCGTAAGTTCGTCCCAGTCGCCCGGAGGCATGATAAATGTTGGTGCCCCCCTACATATACACACACATACCATATATTACTATCCGGCACTAAGGGTGAACAGTAGCAGCGTGCTCAGGTACCTTTCCCAATAGTAATATAGATACACATACAAAGGGGACGCACTCCAAGTCAGTCATTACAATAAAATAGACACCAGCATACCTTTATAGTACACCTACACAAAGCAGTTTAACACCTGGAGGTGGGCGGAAACGGAGCGTCAACGCAAACGCAGCGGCCCAAAACACGGTGGGTAGCTGTCTGCCTTTGCAGGCTGCATAGGCAGAGGACTACTCAAACCATGCAAAAGCACCACCGCTGTGTGATGCTTTCGCATGTCTGCGTGCGGGGAAGGGCCGGAGGGGGGGTGGCAGGACCCGGCATGCGGGGTAGACTTGCCCTGTGCTTGGCGTCCTTCCGCATGTCAGAGAAAATGATCGTAGATGTGTGTTTTTTCGCACATCTACTATCAGGTCTGAATTACCCCCTTGATTACATATTGCCAACGTAATGAGCAACTGTATTGGCCATCAATAACAAAATAAAAATAAAAACTAATTGCAGCCAATACTTACTAATAAAAATGGATGCGTCCTGCCCCCCCCCCCCCTCCTCTGTGTCCTCTTACCTTCCTGGATGGGACCTTTCCTGCTTAACTTGCAGACAGTGTTCAGCAAGGCACAGTACACCTTCCACCTGCCCCCATACTATCCAATCAGATCGTCTTCCATCTTCAGACGATCCTCATCTCCCAGCACACTGTCTGAAGCAGATGAAGGGGGAAGTTAACCCTGCAGTGCCAGGCCCAGCTACAGCAGCCCTTTAATTACTGTGTGTGTGTATGCAGAACATGCGACGAGGCTGAAGTTAGCTTCTTATTCGGCCAGCTTCTTATTCACTTCTTATTCAAGCTCCAGCTTCTTATTCACTTCTTATTCGAGCTCCAGCTTCTTATTCAGATCATTCAGTTTTGCAAGGGTTAATGAGTCTTGGGCAAAACATTTGACACCTGAAATTCACAGAGTACGGTCCCTTTCATATGACCCACATGCATTTTGCCTTGCCCAACGCTGGTTTGCCCATGAAATACGCTGGCAAAGTGGGCACATACACTATAATTCACCATTTTGAATAAGTAGCTGTAGTTTTGCAAGGGTTAACGAGTCTCGGGCAACAATTTTGACACCTGAAATCAATAGAGTCGGGTCACTTGCATATGACCCACATGGATATTGCCTTGCCCAACACTGGTTTGGCCATGAAATACGCTGCCCAAGTGGGCACTTTAACACTATCATTTTCTATTATGAATAAGTAGCTGTAGTTTTGCAAGGGTTAACGAGTCTCGGGCAACAATTTTGAAACCAGATCTCAATAGAGTCCGGTCACTTGCATATGACCCACATGGATTTTGCCTTGCCCGACACTGGTTTGGGCATGAAATACGCTGGCAAGGTGGACATATACACAGTATTATGAATTACTATTTTGAATAAGTAGCTGTAGTTTTGCAAGGGTTAAAGAGTTTCGGGCAACAATTTTGACACCTGAAATCAACCGAGTCGGGTCACTTGCATATGACCCACATGGATTTTGCCTTGCCCGACACTGGTTTGGGCATGAAATACGCTGGCAAGGTGGGCATATACACAGTATTATGAATTACTATTTTGAATAAGTAGCTGTAGTTTTGCAAGGGTTAAAGAGTTTCGGGCAACAATTTTGACACCTGAAATCAACCGAGTCGGGTCACTTGCATATGACCCACATGGATTTTGCCTTGCCCGACACTGGTTTGGGCATGAAATACGCTGGCAAGGTGGGCACCTTAACACTATCATTTTCTATTATGAATAAGTAGCTGTAGTTTTGCAAGGGTTAACGAGTCTCGGGCAACAATTTTGAAACCAGATCTCAATAGAGTCGGGTCACTTGCATATGACCCACATGGAATTTGCCTTGCCCGACACTGGTTTGGGCATGAAATATGCTGCCCAAGTGGCCACCTTAACACTATCATTTTCCATTATGAATAAGTAGCTGTAGTTTTGCAAGGGTTAACACGTCTCGGGCAACAAATTTGACACCTAAAATCAACTGAGTCGGGTCACTTGCATATGACCCACATGTATTTTGCCTTGCCCAACACTGGTTTGGGCATGAAATATGCTGCCCAAGTGGGCACCTTAACACTATCTTTTTCTATTATGAATAAGTAGCTGTAGTTTTGCAAGGGTTAACGAGTCTCGGGCAACAATTTTGACACAGAAATCAATAGAGTCGGGACAACCACAAGAGTGACCCCACTTAACCTCGCAGTCTACCGCAGACCACAACGTTCCCACCATTGGATACAATGGAGCGCATATGCGCTACATTGTATCTACAGTGCGCAGCCTGACTGACAGCTCAGGAGCGGACAGCCAATCAGGTGAGTGCCATGACGTGGCTCTCCCCGATTGGCTGAAGGAACCCTCTTTGACAGCAGTCACGGGGGGTCCCGCCAGTCGGGGAAAGGGGCTCCATGTGTAAACATGGATCCCCTTTCAGTGCGTGGTTCGGGTGATCCGTTTCTTTATTTTGCCAAGTCCCTGGATTACACATTTAAAGAAGAGGACCGAACTACACTGGATTTTTGGAGAGTATAATTTTTATTTACAGGTACCCCGGGATTTTACTGTAGAAGAGGACCGACTGCTTTGTGTCAACATAGGTAAGTATGTGTGTATGTAGGTGTGCATGTATGTAATAAAGTTGTACTATCACGGTGTGTGTGTTTTTGTTTTTATTTGGGTATTTTTTTGTAGTAGAACTACAGGTACCAGCGGGCACGGTCCCCCCCCCGCATGCTGATACTTGTGGTTCTCCAAGTACCAGCTTGCGGGGGAGGCTTGCTGGGACTTGTAGTACTGCTAAAAAAAAACAATATTCTTATTTTTACATAGAAGGCTATCAGCCCCCCATCCGCCGCCCTTGGATGGGGGGGGGACAGCCTCGGGCTTCACCCCTGGCCCTTGGGTGGCTGGAGGTGGGGACCCTTGATTTAAGGGGTCCCCACTCCTCCCGGGTACCCCGGCCAGGGTTGACTAGTTGGTGATTTAATGCCAGGGCCGCAGGGATCAATATAAAAGTGTCCCCCGGCTGTGGCATTATCTCTCAGACTAGTGGACCCCTACGTGTTTTGTCTCCCGTATTTTTTTAACCAGGACCAGGCGCAGAGCCCGGTGCTGGTTGTTCAAATATAGGGGAACCCCTGTCAATTCCCCCCCCCCCCCGTATTTTTACAACCAGTCTGGTTATACATAGGAGGGGGGACCCCACACAATTTTTTTTCCTGATTTATAACTCTTTCACACCCCTTCCCACTGATAAACATGCACGGATCTCACAGATCCATGCATGCCTATCAGAACACGGTAAAAAAAAAAAGCAGGTCTATTTTAAAACTGTTTTTCTCTGACGTCCTAGTGGATGCTGGGAACTCCGTAAGGACCATGGGGAATAGCGGCTCCGCAGCAGACTGGGCACAAAAGTAAAGCTTTAGGACTACCTGGTGTGCACTGGCTCCTCCCCCTATGACCCTCCTCCAAGCCTCAGTTAGATTTTTGTGCCCGACCGAGAAGGGTGCACACTAGGGGCTCTCCTGAGCTTCTTAGTGAAAAGTTTAGTTTTAGGTTTTTTATTTTCAGTGAGACCTGCTGGCAACAGGCTCACTGCATCGAGGGACTAAGGGGAGAAGAAGTGAACTCACCTGCGTGCAGAGTGGATTGGGCTTCTTAGGCTACTGGACACCATTAGCTCCAGAGGGACGAACACAGGCCCAGCCATGGAGTCCGGTCCCAGAGCCGCGACGCCGGCCCCCTTACAGAGCCAGAAGCAAGAAGAGGTCCGGAAAATCGGCGGCAGAAGACATCCTGTCTTCACCAAGGTAGCGCACAGCACTGCAGCTGTGCGCCATTGCTCCTCAGCACACTTCACACTCTGGTCAATGAAGGTGCAGGGCGCTAGGGGGGTGCGTCCTGAGCAGCAATAAAAACACCTTGGCTGGCGAAAATACATCACATATAGCCCCCAGGGCTATATGGATGAATTTTAACCCCTGCCAGAATCCATAAAATTGCGGGAGAAAAGTCCGCGAAAAAGGGGCGGAGCCTATCTCCTCAGCACACTGGCGCCACTTTCCCTCACAGCTCCGTTGGAGGGAAGCTCCCTGGCTCTCCCCTGCAGTTCCTACACTACAGAAAGGGTTAAAAAAGAGAGGGGGGCACTAATTGGGCGCAGTATTAACAATACAGCAGCTATAAGGGGAAAAACACTTATATAAGGTTATCCCTGTATATATATAGCGCTCTGGTGTGTGCTGGCAAACTCTCCCTCTGTCTCCCCAAAGGGCTAGTGGGGTCCTGTCCTCTATCAGAGCATTCCCTGTGTGTGTGCTGTGTGTCGGTACGTTTGTGTCGACATGTATGAGGAGGAAAATGATGTGGAGGCGGAGCAATTGCCTGTAATAGTGATGTCTCCCCCTGGGGGGTCGACACCTGAGTGGATGAACTGTTGGAAGGAATTACGTGACAGTGTCAGTTCTTTACAAAAGACAGTTGATGACATGAGACAGCCGGCTACTCAGCTTGTGCCTGTCCAGACGTCTCATAGGCCGTCAGGGGCTCTAAAGCGCCCGTTACCTCAGATAGCAGATACAGACGTCGACACGGATACTGACTCCAGTGTCGACGGTGAAGAGACAAACGTGACTTCCAGTAGGGCCACACGTTACATGATTGAGGCAATAAAAAATGTTGTACACATTTCTGATAATACAAGTACCACTAAAAAGGGTATTATGTTCGGTGAGAAAAAACTACCTGTAGTTTTTCCTGAATTTGAGGAATTAAATGAAGTGTGTGATGAAGCGTGGGTTTCCCCCGATAAAAAACTGATAATCTTTAAAAAGTTATTGTCATTATATCCTTTCCCGCCAGAGGTTAGGGTGCGTTGGGAAACACCCCCTAGGGTGGATAAAGCGCTCACACGCTTGTCAAAACAGGTGGCTCTAACCTCTCCTGAGACGGCCGCCCAGTGCCGTTTCTAGCGGCGGGCGAGCCGTGCAACCGCACGGGGCGCCCGCCGCGGCACTTTGTGACTCCTTATCTCCTCTCCCCGAGCGCTCCTGTTCGGGGAGCGGAGTTTCGCGGAATGACGCGTTTGCGTCGTGACGTCACGACGCAAACGCGTCATTCCGCGAAACTCCGCCCCCAGAGCAGGAGCGCTCGGGGAGAGGAAGAGATAAGGAGAAGATACGCATGGAAGGAGGAGGCGGCCGGCGCGAGGGACGAGAGTCGGCGGGACCGAAGAGCGGGAAGATGTAAGTATCCTCTCTCTTTCTCCCTCTTCCTCCCCCCCCCCCCCCCACTTGAAACCTGCCTGCAGCACTGTATAAAAGGCGCGCATGCTTTTTCTTTTTACGGCTATATGGGGGGGAGGGGGGGGGGTGCATTTTCAAATCTCGCACTGGGAGCCAAATTGTCTAGAAACGGCCCTGTGGCCGCCCTTAAGGATCCTGCGGATAGAAAGCAGGAGGGTATCCTAAAAGGTATATACACACATACTGGTGTTATACTGCGACCAGCAATCGCCTCAGCCTGGATGTGCAGTGCTGGGTTGGCTTGGTCGGATTCCCTGACTGAATATATTGATACCCTAGATAGGGACAGTATATTACTGACTATAGAGCATTTAAAAGATGCATTTCTATATATGCGTGATGCACAGCAGGATATTTGCCGACTGGCATCAAGAGTAAGTGCGCTGTCCATTTCTGCCAGAAGAGGGTTATGGACACGACAGTGGTCAGGTGATGCGGATTCCAAACGGCATATGGAAGTATTGCCTTATAAAGGGGAGGAGTTATTTGGGGTCGGTCTTTCAGACCTGGTGGCCACGGCAACAGCTGGGAAATCCACATTTTTACCCCAGGTCGCCTCTCAACATAAGAAGACGCCGTATTATCAGGCGCAGTCCTTTCGTTCCCATAAGGGCAAGCGGGCAAAAGGTTCCTCTTTTCTGCCCCGTGGCAGAGGGAGAGGAAAAAGGCTGCAGCAAACAGCTAGTTCCCAGGAACAGAAGCCCTCTCCCGCTTCTGCCAAGCCCTCAGCATGACGCTGGGGCTTTACAAGCGGACTCAGGCACGGTGGGGGCACGTCTCAAGAATTTCAGCGCGCAGTGGGCTCACTCGCAAGTAGACCCCTGGATCCTTCAGGTGATATCTCAGGGGTACAAATTGGAATTCGAGACGTCTCCCCCTCTCCGTTTCCTAAAGTCTGCTTTACCGACGTCTCCCTCCGACAGGGCGGCAGTATTGGAAGCCATTCACAAGCTGTATTCCCAGCAGGTGATAATCAAGGTACCCCTCCTGCAACAGGGAAAGGGGTATTATTCCACACTGTTTGGGGTACCGAAGCCGGACGGCTCGGTGAGACCGATTTTAAATCTAAAATCTTTGAACACTTACATACAGAGGTTCAAATTCAAGATGGAGTCACTCAGAGCGGTGATTGCGAACCCGGAAGAAGGGGACTATATGGTGTCTCGGGACATCAAGGATGCTTACCTTCATGTCCCAATTTACCCTTCTCACCAAGGGTACCTCAGGTTTGTGGTACAGAACTGTCACTATCAGTTTCAGACGCTGCCGTTTGGATTGTCCACGGCACCCCGAGTCTTTACCAAGGTAATGGCCGAAATGATGATACTCCTTCGAAGGAAGGGAGTTTTAGTTATCCCTTACTTGGACGATCTCCTGATAAGGGCAAGATCCAGGGAACAGTTGGAGGTCGGAGAAGCACTATCTCAGGTAGTGTTGCGGCAGCATGGTTGGATTCTCAATATTCCAAAATCGCAGCTGATTCCGATGACCCGTCTTCTGTTCCTAGGGATGATCCTGGACACAGTCCAGAAAAAGGTGTTTCTCCCGGAGGAGAAAGCCAGAGAGTTATCCGAGCTAGTCAGGAACCTCCTAAAACCGAGCCAAGTCTCAGTGCATCAATGCGCAAGGGTTCTGGGAAAAATGGTGGCTTCCTACGAAGCAATCCCATTCGGCAGATTCCACGCAAGAACTTTCCAGTGGGACCTGCTGGACAAATGGTCCGGGTCGCATCTTCAGATGCATCAGCGGATAACCCTGTCACCAAGGACAAGGGTGTCTCTCCTGTCGTGGTTGCAGAGTGCTCATCTTTTAGAGTGCCGCAGATTCGGCATTCAGGACTGGGTCCTGGTGACCACGGATGCCAGCCTGCGAGGCTGGGGAGCAGTCACACAGGGAAGGAATTTACAGGGCTTATGGTCAAGCCTGGAGACATCACTTCACATAAATATCCTGGAGCTAAGGGCCATTTACAATGCTCTAAGCTTAGCAAGACCTCTGCTTCAAGGTCAGCCGGTGTTGATCCAGTCGGACAACATCACGGCAGTCGCCCACGTAAACAGACGTGCTACAATGTGAATTTCCTCTCATTCAGTGTGCTACAATGTGAATTTCGGCTCATTCAGTGTGCTACAATGTGAATTTCGGCTCATTCAGTGTGCTACAATGTGAATTTTGGCTCATTCAGTGTGCTATAATGTGAATTTCGGCTCATTCAGTGTGCTACAATGTGAATTTCGGCTCATTCAGTGTGCTACAATGTGAATTTCGGCTCATTTTGTGTGCTATAATGTGAATTTTGTCTCAAACTGTGTGCTATAATGTGAATATCGGCTCATACCATGTGCTATGTGAAAGGGGCACCAGTACTAGATAGTATAAGGGGTTCTACTACACAGAAGGACACGCCCCTTTTGAGTGACCATGCCCCCTTTTCCGAATTGCTATCTACACTCTTTCATTTCCCCTTCAAAAATTCCACTTCGACCACTTCACCTACATCTATACATACACACCCTGACATCTTTATATACAGTGACACCGGTGGCGTGTGCACATACTTTACTTTTGCAGGTTATTTTTTTTTTGTTGGGGGGGGGCTCCATTATTGATCTTGCCCTGGGCTCCAAAAACCCTAGTTACGCCTCTGCTCCATTAAACAGTTCACAGGTGACACGGGGGAACTCCCGATACATGCAATGCCCAATCCCGCCCTGTATATATATATATATATATAAAAGTTGCAAATGCATTTGCATGGTGGTAATGCTGACCCTGAACTCTAACACCTACTTTTACTTACTTATCACTTTGGGTCTTGGAGTCTGCAGCAGGACTTCAGGAGCTCGGTTGGGCCAAGCACCTTGTATAATTAAGCCACGCCCCCCGCCGCATTTTGCCGCGATTCGTGGGCCTTTAGGAAGGGGGTGGAGCCAAATGGATATTATGGAAATTGCATTGCATTGCCTCTGCCATCTCCTCACAGGCCCGCGAATCGCGACAAAATGCCGCAGGGGGAGGTGGTACAATCAGGGGCTGGGGGACCGTGGTCACACAAAAAAATAAACATATGTGGGCCATCAGATATGGGGGAGGGGTTGTGAGTGCTCCTGCACGTCTGCTGCAGCGTGTGAAATCAGTAGAGCCAGTAACGCTGCCCAGTCTCACTCTCAACTGATCGGTATTTCCCCACCTGCCACTGCTTGTCAGAATCACGGAGCTCCTCCAGTCTGCGGGCCGCTGACAGGCACTGGCTGCAAGGAATGAGTGACTCGCTTCTGGGGGCGGGGCCACATGCATCAATCGGCCCCACAGTACCATCGGCCTCCTGGGGAAGTTCACGGTGACTACAATGGCCTATCCGGCCCTGCCTGTGCCTAAACTCTATTGAAAAAATAAAACTAAAGAAACTCCTATGGAGCTCCCCTAGCTGTGACCGGCTCCTCCGGGCACATTTTCTAAACTGAGTCTGGTAGGAGGGGCATAGAGGGAGGAGCCAGCCCACACTATTAAACTCTTAAAGTACCACTGGCTCCTGGTGGACTCGTCTATACCCCATGGTACTAATGTGGACCCCAGCATCCTCTATGATGTAAAAGAAAATGCAATCACATTGCAATTTCTGCTTTATCGTAAAAACTATTGATGCCTCCTGCCGGCACAGCTTAGATGCGCCCCCAGGAGAACCGGTGCCATCTTACCCATTGCGGCTGCTGCATGTGACATAACACAGCTGCCACAATCATGCCTATGACACCACCCCAATTTGAGGCACCATGCCTGCCGTTTGTGCTGCCCCGCAACGTTCTGTCTCCTCCCTGGAAAGGGAGCGTCGACGCCCCCCCACCCCGCGACTGCCTCTGCCTGATTTACAGGCAGAGGCGATTGCTTTTTCTGTGCCACTCCCCCCACAGAAAGGCCCCCCCCCCCCGCAGAAAGTGCGTGTGCATGTGCAGGACGGGCGCATGCACAGGACGTTTAGCTCATAGTTGCCGATATTCTGGCTGCTCTCTGCGGGAGAGAGCAGCCAGGTCGGCTCAGAGGGCGGGCAGGGGAGGCTGTGATGAAGAGGAGGGGGTGGGCCAGAGGCGGGACGGATGTGGAGCAAGGGCGGGGTGGGGGCGGAGCAAGGGCATGTCACAATGACACCAGCTTTAAGCCACGCCCCCCACTCTGTAATGCCGCAATCCCTGCATTACACTGCAGGGGGCGTGGCTATGATGACGCGATTCTGCAAGAATCGCGTCATCGACTGCCCAGACCGCCCACTTTGCACACTAAGTGGGCGGACGGGCAGGGGGGACCCGCAAATCGGGAGACTTGCCTGATCTTCCGTGGGGCCGGGAGGGTCACCCGATTTTCGGGAACCTCCCGGCCATTCCGGGAGAGTAGGCAAGTATGGTTTAGCTGCACATGCGTCAGCTGGGCCATCGTAACAATTTTGGTTGGATCGCGATTCTACCATGAATTAGCCCTTATGTAAGAAACTTATAATAAATAAATACATTAAACATAGATAGGTTTACCATACCATCCCATTAAACAGTGACACACATTAATTATACAGTTTCTGTGGCTGATTGAAACAAAGTGAAATTCAGGCTTGCAGTCAGACAGCCACAGAACCTGTGTAATATATGAGTGTCCTGGTTTAAAGGGATAGTATGGTAAACCTACAGTATATATAACTGAATGTTGATAACTTAGACTGTTGCTTTAAGGTGAGGTCATCTTGCTTAACTGACCCTCCCCAGCATCAGTAATTTACAGCACTACTTGGTGAATCTTATTGCAGGAGCAGTGCAGCCCTCAGCTTAAAAGTATAACTCTCAACTGGCATTTGCAGAGTTCACTGTCTCAAGTCTGGATGGTATTTAAGGTGATTGTTTTATTATTAGAGGTGCACTTTTTAATTATAATTCATACACATACATGTGGTTTTATTTCCTGTAAATGGCCATACCTTTGCACTTAGCATTTTTCAAAAAGCACAATGTCTTGGAGACTGTTCCCTGATCCAAAAGCAACAGAAAAAAAGATAGTTGAACTATTTTTTAAAAATCAGTTTCATTTAAATCAGGAAAGTTATAGCAGAGAAAACTCTGTATGGGGGGAAATTGCATGTTTGCTCTCTGCAAATAATATAACAACACGAAAGTGGCTTTACCAAATTTGGAAAGAAGACCGTAGAAAACTGCGTACTAAAGCATTACAGTTTACCTTAGATTTTTCCTCTCGTGATGAAATTCCACAAGTTGAGAATAGTGATCAAAGTGGCCAATCAAAACATAGTAAAGAATCATTCTTAATAAATAATGCAGGAGTAGAAGATGATCAACTGTATTGTTTATGTAAACAAAAAAACAACCCTGATGAACCTTATGCACAATGCAGTCGGTGTAAAGACTGGTTTCACCCATGGTGTGTTGGTTACAAAAGTATCACTGACATCCAGGTTATATCACCATGGTTGTGTCCTCTCTGTAAGCCAAAGAAACGAAAAATAATTAAAGTATCCCCAAGAAAAATACTGGACCTGTATGACACTAAATCATGTCCTGGAGAAACAGAAAAAACACAAACTAAAGTGGTCACCCAAAGTATATGCATTCCATGTGATGTAACAAGATTATCTTTATCTGATGAAGGTGAGAATGTTCCAGTATTAAAAGATAACAAAAAGGTACCCTTAGAAAATGAGCAAAACATAACAGAATCGATGCAATTAAAGCCACAAGAGGAATGCAGTGATATAAATAGTGAAATTTATCAAGATAAATCACTGCTACCTAATATTTTTAAAAAAGAAACAATTCAGTCCATGATTAAAACAGATCATCTCTCTATGAAGGAATTCATTAATGAAACATGTCCATCTAATTTCACAATTTCTCTATCAACTGAGGAATGGAACCAAATAAAACCAGAAAACAGGACAGGTTATCGTGTACTTAAAAGTGGTTGGACTGAGACAATATGCAATAAAATAAAGAAAATTAATAAGTTCTGTGTTGTAACTTTCAAATACAATCGAGTGAGACAAGCTCGTTCCAGAAAAAGGCATTGTGTGTACTGGCGTGCTAGGGGACAGTGCAAGTTTGCAGGATGTATAGAGTACAATATTACACTACCCCGAAAACCAAGGAAAAAGCATTGTCAAGTCTTTATGTCTGTAGATGTTAATGGCTCAATAAATCATAAGTGCACCCAAACATTCAAAAGGCACACACGAGGGGAAGAGAGGAATAAGCTAAAAGCACAGCTAAGAGAAATGAGACCTATGCTATTGCACACCAAGAAGCTGGCTAATGCTGACATGGAACAGCTAATTGCAGGGAACATGGATGAAATTAAATCAATTGATGTTCTTCAGAAAATGTCTAGTGAAAACAATCTTGAAAATAGACTTGACACAAATGAATATTGGAATTGTATGTTAATCCAAAAAAAACTTGATGAAAAGGAATTAAATACAGTTGCTACAAAGCATGCTTACATACAGCACATAGGCATGAGCCCATTTGTTCTCCATATGTATTCAGAATCACAGTTGCATATGTTGAAAGATTTGCAAGCAGCGGCGCAATGTTTTCTGTACCTAGACGCAACTGGCTCTGTAGTAATGAAGCCAAAAGACATTCCAAACAAAATTCTGTACTACACACTCTGTATTTCTTTGACCAGTGAAACAAGATCCACCATCCCTGTTGCAGAAATGCTGTCCTCAGATCAGAGCACACCAACTATTCAGCATTGGCTATCCTGTTTATGTCGTGATTTTTTTAAAGTATGCCAGAGAAAGCTTAGGCCACAAAAGGTTGAAATCGATTTTAGCTGGGCTCTAATCCATGCATCAACACAGACTTTCAATCAAAACAACATAATGGACTATTTAAAGAAATGTATCCTCGTTTGCGAAGGAAAAATATTGTGTAATTTTACAATTCTCCATATATGTGCTGCACATATGATGAAACTTATGAGCATCAAGCTGTCAAAATTGAAGGCAAGCAAAGCCACAAAACAATTTTTCCTCTACTCATTTGCATTACTACAGAATGCAGGTAGTCTTGGTGAAATTGAAATTCAACTATTACGGATGACGTATGTTTTCTCAGTGCAGAAAGAAACAAATGCATGCAAAACACACATTGCAGAATTGAATGAAGCCATCAACATTCAGAAAATTGAAGGGATTGAAAACATTACAGAGACGAGACTGGGACCAATGAAAATTTGGATAATGAACCAAATGAAGAATGGAATATCAAGAGGGGTTCACCATTTTCAAAGAAATTTTCAAAGATGTTCACACAAACAAATACTAAAGCAGGTGATGATGATGATGATGGTGCAACAGCAGCTGATAATGTGCTATACTGTCCAGCATTAATAACCCTGCTTCAGGCATATGTTGCCACAATCCCATTATGGAGCGGAATAATGTTAAAAAATCTAAGTCTTCTCAAAACTCGTGACACTAATGCAACAGTGGAAAATTGGTTCAGAACTACGAAAAAGGTGATTTTAAATGATAGACTTCATCGAAGCCCAGGAGATTTTCTACAGTGTATGTATGAGTTTTTGCAAGGAAGAATGAGAGAAATTGGTTTGAAGTTTTTCAAATGTTTACAAAAATTGGAGAATGAAAAATATCAAAGTGATAGACCAGAACAGGAACATCTTACCCAGTTAGAAAAATGGCAGAAAAGAATAAAAATAGGTAAGAGTAAACAGGCCAAATACTACCAGCCGCCAACACCAAAATCTACAAAACAAGTGTCTCATGCAAACTGTCCAGCTTGGTCCGGGAAAGGGAAACTTGGAAAAAAGACAATTATCCTACGCAACACATGTACCGTTGACAATTTGCTTTTTATAACTCATATGGCAATGAGGAAATATGATTGGATCTTAAATGAATTAGATGGTCTAAAAACACAGGATTCAAGCATCAATACATTACTGAAGGTTCATCAGCATTTTCATAGCAAAGATTGGATTAAAGGAAAAATTGAATGGTTAAAGCAACTAAACAGATTTCGAGGTCAAACTGTGTGGGACGCATATGGAAGTGAAGAGGATTTTGTTGTATGTCGTTTAAATTATCTACTTACAACAACAGTTGAGTCTATCTGCAGTGGACCTTTCTGCCCAGAGCCAGTTACCAATAGATCCACCAATCTTCTTGAAATTTGGTAAGAATGTTTTCCTTTTCTTTCTAGCATTAAATATGTTTGAGATATTTGTCGACAGTCATTATGTAGACATTCATCGTGTCGACATGGTCATAGTGTTAAAATTTACCATGTCAACATTCCATGTAGACAGTGATGAAATGTTAACAAATTACAATGTTAACATATCATTCTTGGGGGCACAGTGGCGACGTATTGGCTCCTTATGGCTGCACGATGGTCATGTGACTGACTTCTGATGCAGTTCTCTGATCCTCCATAATTTACTTCCCTATCCATAACACAACCCCCTTTCAATCGCACCCTATTCCCTGCAGCCTAATCCTAACACCCCCCCCTGCCCGCAACTAAACCCTAACCTTCCACCCTGCAGCGTTACCCTAATGTGCGGCCAGCAGTATAACCCTAATGTTCTGAGATTGTCAACACATTGCATATTTAATTTTTTTATAATGTCGGCATCATAACTGTTTACTTTAGGACTTTTAATTTGTCATTGTCACATTTTGACTACATTCCAAATGGGTAAATGTTTTGTATTGCATTTTAGTTATATAACATTTTAGGTAAAAGTAATTGTTCAATGAAAACAATGGAATTGCCCCAATCATTTTCCTGAAACATGGCAATAGCATTCCAAACCATTATTATCTTTTATAATAAAATTCTAAAATGGGCTACACATGGGGCGACTTCAGCAGTTGAGCACAGATCACTCAGCACACATGCTAGTCAGATTACTTAGAAATTAGGTACAAATCACTACTTGCGTAGGCGCTACAAGTCTGCTCCTCAGATAGTGTCGAAGTCGGAAAATATGGCAATACACACACCACATGCAAACACCACACAGATTGCATCCATATATCTACTTAGTCTGGTGTGCGTGCAGCATACTCGCAAATTGCGTACAATCGCCTCCAACGGGAGTGCGCGTACGGGCGTGGTATGAGCAATTACAGAAAGATTCTTACTATTAATGCAGAGACATGCCACAGTGCCCAGCCTGTGTCGAGTCACTGTTCACACACACACACACTAATCTAACCAAACATGCACATCCTTCCAACACAATGGGGTATATTCAATTAGCAGTGATAACGGACTTTTCACATGAAAAGTCTGGTTTTCGGGTGAAAAAACTGACTTTTCACGTGAAACGCAATTACAGCCTATTCAATTATCCTGGGAAATTTATCGGTGATAATTTTTTCACTAATTTAAATTCACCTTCTCTGAAGCTATACTATACAAAGAGCACAGGGCTTGCTGATACAGATCACTAGCAGCTGACAACTTACATGAATCAGAGGTGTAACATTTATAGTCAAAACTCTTGGAATTATATATATATATATATATATATATATATATATATATATATTTGTGTGTATCTTGAGAATGGTTGGTCATTTCATGTGTAGGATCATGTTGCTTTGAGAGATCGCATGACAGGGTAACCTAATGAACATGGAAATATCTGTCACACATTGCACATAGACTCCCCTTTCCCCTCATGCAACTTTTATTTATTTGCAAGGCACAACAAGGGAATTATACACCTTTACAGTATGCGAGGGAACAGTAACTGATCAGAGCATCATGCATGGTATCTACGTGTTCGGATAATTATGAGTAATAATCCGGTGTTGGTTTGGAGAAGATCGCATGTTGTTGCGAATAGTTATTAGCAAAGGCAGATTAAAGGTATATTTGTGTTTATTATGTACTTGGTATGCAGCTGGAATCCAGAGCTACACACCCCTGGATCAAGGCATCGCCCATCTCTTCAAACCGACCAATGACCTATCCTGTACTGTAAACGACCATACCTCCAACCAATCAGTGGAGAGCATACAACCCCATTGTATTGTATTTTGGGCAAGGGTATATAAACCTTGCACCTGGGCCGGTCACTCTCTCTCTCTGCTTTTTAAAAGACTCATAGGTCGTCTTGCCAGACGGCTGGGGACCGGATCCGGGTGGCGCAAGCGACAAAGCGTATGTATCATTGGGTGTGACTCTCTCTCTGTGATTGAATTGTATGGTGTTGTACCATTTATATTGTAACTTATTGTAACCCCCTTTTACAAATATATTATTACTTGTTGCTGCTTTGGACCACAACATACAATCAAATACTGGTGTCGCATTCAGTTTCTGTTGAGCGTTTGTATAGTATAATTGCCACACCTAGAGCTGCCTCGTGCTCTCAGCGTGTCGGTCTGTGTGTATGCACTGAGTGTAAGCTGCACGGCTATTCCGGCGTGGGTACGCTAACTGGGCACAGAGTATTTATTGTAGCAGCCGCAGCAGCTTTAGTTACAGTGTGCAATAGGGGTTAGTGGCTGTTTTCCAAGAAGTCTATCAAACTTCTCAATAGGAACTGGGTGAGATAAGAAAGATAAGATAAGGATTGGGGGCAGATAGGGATTGGGGTGAGAGAGAGGGGTTGAGGTAGAGAGGTAATTCATAGAGAGTGGAGTGGTAGGGGCAGAAAGACAGTGGAGAGCGGTGCAGATTTTTTCAATATAGTATTGCATATCAATCGATATATATAATTGCTCCTAACTTTTATGGTGGGAATTTCTGTGTTTTGCACACTGGTGGACACTACATGGTGGGGATAATTCAGACCTGCTCGTAGGCTGCGTGTGTTTGGAGCATAGCAAGCAGGTTAACGCGGCCCCTCCAAACGCATGCCCCCGCAGCCCAAGCACCTGTGCAGGGCTGCTAACGTATGTGTCAGCGTACACATCCATTTGCTTGTGCCCGCCCAGAGGAGAAATCCTTTGATGGTTACTTACCATATAAGGATTTCTCCTCCTGGCTCCGGCGCTTGCAGCCGCTGCGTGAGCCAGGTCTCGGCGGCTGGACGTATTTGTCAGAAGTCAGTGTGGGTGCTGACGTCATGTGACATCATCCACCCACCACGAACAGGCAGGGGAACGCCTGCGTTCCCTAGGATGCGCCCAGCGTTTCTATGGGTGCGCCAGGAAATGCCGGGGCTCTTCCCCGGAACACGCCCTGCCTGTCAATCAGGCAGCTACAGACCCCGCAAAATGAAAATTTTGCCAAAGGCGCTCACAGCGGGGGCCTGCACATGCGCATTAGCGCCTATGCGCATGCGCAGGCCCCCACAATTGGTGACGGTGCCAAATTCGGACCTGTACGAGCAGGTCTGAATCAGCCCCAGTGCCCAATGAAGTAATTCAAATGTTGCTCAGTTTTGGTTTGCACAGCCACAGGCACTAACATAAGTGCTCACAGCTCCCCAAGCTGAAAAGAAAAGTGAACCGCGTGAATGCTCAATGACGAATTTTCACAGGCACAACAATTTACGTTGATTTTGATGGACTGGTAACTAATTCAATAAATGAATGGATTTTAAAATGTCAATTTATTTTAGCATTAATATTGTGATTTATTTTCCACAGTTGTGATGACCTAGGGAACATCCAAACTGTACTTAATACTTGGACAGATGGATATATAAGCAGTTGCAAAAGAAAACGGTAAAAAAAAAAAAAAAAATGAAATTCATTAAAGAAGGCAGTTTTATTATTGTGTTTTGTTTTAGATTTTAAACAAACTGATTGCACATTAGACACATACTCGCATGATTGTGCTGGAGATTTTTCATGTGGTCACCCACATTCCCAGATTGGTGAGTAGATCTTCTGCATCCTGTCCACTTCCCTATGATAAAGTGAGCAGGATCTAAAGATAATACTGGGAACGGTGGTTACATATGTAAGAAATGTTGTAAAAATTATGTCATTTTAAATCAACTCTCATAACCAATGACCCCCAGTTCACAACATTTTATCTTGATGTGAGTGGGGCTTAATTACACGTGTCCTGAAGTAGTCTGCTGCATCTCCTCTCATTTATTTTTCTAAAGAGAATATATATGTAGGAAATTATGAAGAACACTAAAGTTTATAACATACATTTTATAGATTATAAAGTGGAAAGCCCCTTGGCTCACAATATCTTGGTTTCAAGAACCAAGTCGTCAAAGCAAGCCAACTCAAATATGGGTGTAGACATGGAACCTGATTAAGAAGATCTTGATGTAGCTGAAGATGATGATAAAGGAAGTTGGATGGGTCATGTAGGGAAAGGAGTAGGGAGTAAGCTGGTAACTGATAAGTTACAGACTCCAATAGAACAGATACATATCTGAGAATAATGGCATCCCACAGATTGACGATAGAGGAAGTCACTAAGATCTGTTTGTTATTATATCCCCCACAGTAAATCCATGCAGCATTAGAACCTTGAAAGTCGCTGGATTAAAGATAGTCTGCAATTTGTTCTTTTAATAGCATTTCCATACTAATAATTTAAGGGTCATTGTTCGATAGTTTCCAGCTTCTTCACTATTTCCAGTTTTATATAGAGAGCCTACTAGTTAGTATTGATTAGTTATACTGTATTTTTATTGTGGACAAATATTTGAAATGCATAACAAAAATATATATTAAGTAGAATCCATATACAGGAAACATTTTATATCATGAATATATTTTATGTTACCAGTGGAACAAATTCTTGTGACGGGATAAGAACTTTTTCAAAAAGAGAATTCAAACATGGCTTACCATGCATATTGTTTGTTACTATTGTGAAAAAAACAACAGGTGATCCTTTGACCTTTCCCTCGCGCCATACTGCACTTCCATCTATTGTTACAGTTTCTGGAAGAAGGTAAGTTATAATTTACATTGTATACGTATGCAAGTAACTATGTAATTAGTATGACTTGATATTTGTTTTTTTACTTGAATAGTTTTGTTAAATTTTAAATCTTCATTTTTTTTTTTAATTTGTGCATTCTCCATGGTGCTCCTCTAAGGAGGCATCAGTCCTTTAATAAGATGGTAACTCTCTGGTATTCTGTGCATGTGTAACGGCATCTTGTAAATTTTTTCAAGCAGCAGTGTGCTACGAATGTGATACACTTAGCTCACAGATACCCTGCGTTATTCCTAGAATCAGGGCCAAGTTAACGTATGGGCACACCTAGTAGCTTCACAGGTCCTACAATTCTAGGAGCCTTCAAGCAGTGGGGTGTTTGGGTATATGGGCACTGGGATAATGCCTCCGGAGCCTCTTGGTTGGCAGATAGAGAATGCTGTGTTGATTTTGAATTACACACAATTACAGTGTCTAGGCACCATTGTCTTCAGCCAGGCAGTGAATGTCTATCAGCACTCTGATTAGTGGATAGCGCCAGTCATCCACCAATCAAAGTGCTGACAGCCACTCACTGTATGGAAGCATGTGGACAGACTACACAGGACTGCAGGAGGAGTGCCCAGTTATGTTTTGTTTTTTCAATTATTACCATCAATGGGTGAGTTAGAAATTATATTAATTTAAGATAAACAAGTTTCTTCTTACTAAACAAAGAACAAGAAATTGACACCCTCCACATACTTTCATTTCCATTTTTTCCCTATCTCCTTTCTCGTACTGTACAACTTTTTATTTTATTATGAATATTATTTTTTTTAATGTATATTGTGTTTAGAATGTTCTCACATTTTATAGCTTCATAAGTAAAATTTAAAAAGTTGTCTTAACAATTAACACTAGAGATTTGTATGTATTCTCAGATTATACTTTATTTATATTTCAATGTGTATAGACAATTTTGATTCTTTACTTCTATGTCTATTTTTATGACATATAAGCTAGATGTTTATCTTAATGACTGCTACTGTACAGTTTTTATTCACTCAAATTTTAAACATCTTATAAATAGATTTAAAAAAAAAAAAAACATTAACAATACTATATCCTTTCAGAATTTGAAGCGACATATCAGCGTCAATAACATGCAAACTCTATTAAAGATTGATATCCTTTTTTTAAAATATTATATATTTTCCCTACCTAGGTATAAGCCGGTAGCAGTAACCTACAATGTTGGAGAACATTTTATTTGCTTCTTCAGGCTAACAGATGATGATTCCTGGCACTGCTATGATGGAATCAAAGAATTTAAAGATCCTGGAAAGGGAATTGAAGTTGCCACCACAGAGTTAATAGAAGAAGTTCTTGTGCCAGGCGTCACTGTCGGTCATATAATCATGGTTCGTCTCAATGAATCTTCATTGAATATTGTGCAGGTAAATGAATATTGAATGATTTTATATTTTTGGGTCTAATCCATTCCTCCCCAAATTTACTAGCAATATCATAACTTCACTAGCGCACTATAGAAGTAACATTCTGGGTCTAATTCATGTTTGTAAGTAATGGACATTTATCATGAAACAGCGATTATTATCAGACTGCACATGTGCTGCAATTGCAATGTGAAGGTGCCACTGCGATTCCGCATGCAATGAGTATTTCACTGCAAAGTGATTGACATGTATTGACCATTTGGAGGTGTGAACAGGGAGTTTATGGGAAGTTATTGGGATTGAGTCCAGTCTGTGTAGCCATAGACCAACCATAAGAGCAGATGTTCCTTGTTTTCGCATATAGGCTGTAAATGTCTACACAATTGTTGATAAGCTTGTGATGGCTCCGGTTTGTTGCTTAATTTATGTGCGGAAGCAGCACTTGATAATATTAGCAACTCTGTAGCCTAGATAATTTTAATACAATGTGTAGAAACATGAATTAGTCACTCTAAATGCCACCTTTACTCAGAATGCCTTAAGTATTCAGCTCATAAGGATTGGAAGTATACCGGCAGAGTCTGGTTTGGACTTTGCAGGCATGCCCCGCAAATGCCCAGGGCAGGGGCTTCCATGAGCCCTGTGGCACATGCTGCAGCTCTGGGGAAAAGGTGGATGGCCTCGTAGCAAGGAGATGTGGCCACACAGCCCAAACCAACATTTTCATAACTCATGGGGTACGGGAGATGCTCATCTGACCCTGGAGACAGCTGTGACTGCACTGCCAGCTACTTCAATGTTACAGGATCAGTGCTGCATGTAATGTTACAGTGCAGCACTCAGCTCGTGTCACTGAGGAGAAGCTTGCATTTTGGTGTTAGCCCATTGTAGGGTAACACACGTGAGCGTCCTTGACCCTACTAGTGATGCCACAGACCTGGATAACATTTGTATTGTACAATTCATGCTGTTTGCTCAAGCGCATAGGCTGGTTTCCAATTAATCATTTTGGAAACTGTCCCAAAGGGGATGTCTGGATCAGTGGCCTTATTAACAAATAAATTACATTTTATATTTGATATTATTATTATTATTATTATTATTTCCATTATAAATTAAAAAAACATATTTTTATTCTATAAATATTCCATAAACAACATGTTCATATTTTAAAAACCGTCTAACATAAAAAATAAAAAAAAATGTACGTTTTGTGCATACCATCACATTGCATGGTACACAAGGCTAAAATAATTTGTAACTTATTTTTTAATGTTTCAAAATTTGTTTTAAAGGAACCTGCAATACTGAAAGACATGATTGCTGCACAGAAATGGGTAGAAGATCATAAACATACATTTTCCGGTCAAGTTTTTATACCATCACTACTATCAATGACAAAAAACGAGGCAGAAGATTGTATAAAAAAATACCATAATGACCGAAATTTGGATAGTGACATGGATGACTGTCGGGAACATTTTATATTCGCTTTTACAGATAAAGATGACATGGAAAAGTTTCTTACTGAGACAAGAGACAAACAAACACTGCTTGTACATACTAAGTTAAGTGGGTAACTTAATTATACTCGTTATATTTAATGGTGTGTAAAAGGATGTTATCGTTAATATTTAACACCAGTGGCTATTAAATTAGAACCTCTTTTCTCACACAGTAAATTAGTTGTTTATAGAGTTTACAGAAATAATCTGGGATAGGTTCCTGGACATATCTGATAACATAGTCAAGGCACTCCAGAAACAGGCTACTTACTTATCACCGTCTATTGCAGCAGGCTGCATTCGGGGCTAATTGAATAGTACAGGGTGATCAATAAGATGGCATTAAATTATTCCATTTGTTATTCGGTTTGTGTTTTTAGATATTTGTAAAAAAAATTGGTATTTATAAATAGATATTCTCATTTTGGATACAACTGTTATACTATTTATTTATTTTTTAGCTCCATTAATATATTAAAGTTTAGTTCTTTCAATTATGAGTGTCTATTTCATAAAATAAGGATCTCAGAAGCATAACATTTTAGTCAAGATTCTGAATGGCTGTTACTCTTTATTTTTTTTTTAATTCTTTATTTTGTATGGTCAGGTAAGGTAGAAACAGTACAAATAGGAGTAGTAAACGGGAAAACAGAGCACAAAAGCATTACAATGATGACCATAGTAATTTTAAAGAGTAACATAGAGCAAAATCCAGAATGAAATCAGTATCGAATGAATATAGTGGGGGGGGGGGGGGGGGGGGGAGAAGAATGGTGGGGAGGGGGGGGGAGGAGGGAAACCACGATACAATCTTACAACATTAAGTATATATCGCATTATAGTATGTAGGGTACGAGGGGGAGAAAGAGAAGCATAGGAGCGTAAAGAGGTCAGGCGAAGGATGGAGAGTGAGAGCTAGTAGAAGGGGTGGACATCAGTCGTCGCCCACGGGCCTGCGGGTAAACTTAACAATGGAAAGAGGGAAGAGACGATCTACTTTCTGCCAGAAGCCAAGGAGCCCAAACCTGGTCAAAAGTATATCCTCGGTCATGGAGGTAGTAGGTGATCTTCTCCATTGCTGCAATGTGCCAGATTTTGGCTTTGAGGGCAGCGAGAGGAGGGGGAGAGGGTTTTTTCCAATTAAGAGCTATCAGCGATTTTGCCGCTATTAAGATGTGTGTCGCTAGTTTTTTTGAAAATTTATCAAGGGCTGGGGGGGGATAACAAAGTAAAAAGACCCAAGGGTCTTTCGGCAGAGGGGTCTCGAGGAGCGAGTTCAAGAGAGCATGAACTAAGTCCCAAAAGGGGGTTATTATCGGACAGGTCCACCATATGTGGAGCATAGTACCTTTACAGCCACAACCTCTCCAGCAATTAGGAGAAGTAGATGGGTAGATCTTATTGAGTCTGTCAAGAGTGTAATACCAGCGATAATAAACCTTGTATGAGGTTTCTTTAATATTGGTTGCAATTGAGCTCCTCGCAATCCCCAGTCTCATGTCGTCCCAGTCCTCGGCTGTTGGGGGAGGTCCAAAATCTCGTTCCCAGACAGTTTCATGGGGTCTGGAAGGGGGAAGGGTGGCGTCTAACAGGAGGGCATAGGGCTGGGAGATTAATTCTTTGGAAAGGGGGGAGTTTTTACATAACGTTTCAAAGGGGGAAAGGGGACGAAGTACCGTGAGCGGGGGCATAAAAAGAGAGCATAAAAAGTGGCGAATTTGTAGGAATTCAAAAGGGTTAAGAGTTTGTGAGGGGTTCTTCTGCTGGAGATCAGACAGGGATAATTACTTATTCATAACAGAAAATGATAGTGTTAAAGTGCCCACTTGGGCAGCATATTTCATGCCCAAACCAGTGTCGGGCAAGGCAAAATCCATGTGGGTCATATGCAAGTGACCCGACTCGGTTGATTTCAGGTGTCAAAATTGTTGCCCGAAACTCTTTAACCCTTGCAAAACTACAGCTACTTATTCAAAATAGTAATTCATAATACTGTGTATATGCCCACCTTGCCAGCGTATTTCATGCCCAAACCAGTGTCGGGCAAGGCAAAATCCATGTGGGTCATATGCAAGTGACCCGACTCGGTTGATTTCAGGTGTCAAAATTGTTGCCCGAGACTCTTTAACCCTTGCAAAACTACAGCTACTTATTCATAATAGAAAAAGATAGTGTTAAGGTGCCCACTTGGGCAGCATATTTCATGCCAAAACCAGTGTTGGGCAAGGCAAAATCCATGTGGGTCATATGCAAGTGACCCGACTCAGTTGATTTTAGGTGTCAAATTTGTTGCCCGAGACTTGTTAACCCTTGCAAAACTACAGCTAATTATTCATAATGGAAAATGATAGTGTTAAGGTGCCCACTTGGGCAGCGTATTTCATGCCCAAACCAGTGTTGGGCAAGGCAAAATCCATGTGGGTCATATGCAAGTGAACCTACTCAGTTGATTTCAGGTGTCAAATTTTTTGCCCGAGACTCGTTAACCCTTGCAAAACTACAGCTACTTATTCAAAATAGTAATTCATAATACTGTGTATATGCCCACCTTGCCAGCGTATTTCATGCCCAAACCAGTGTCGGGCAAGGCAAAATCCATGTGGGTCATATGCAAGTGACCCAACTCGGTTGATTTCAGGTGTCAAAATTGTTGCCCGAGACTCTTTAACCCTTGCAAAACTACAGCTACTTATTCATAATAGAAAAAGATAGTGTTAAGGTGCCCACTTGGGCAGCATATTTCATGCCCAAACCAGTGTTGGGCAAGGCAAAATCCATGTGGGTCATATGCAAGTGACCCGACTCGGTTGATTTCAGGTGTCAAAATTGTTGCCCGAGACTCGTTAACCCTTGCAAAACTACAGCTACTTATTCATAATAGAAAATGATAGTGTTAAGGTGCCTACTTTGCCAGCGTATTTCATGCCCAAACCAGTGTCGGGCAAGGAAAATTCCATGTGGTTCATATGCAAGTGACCGGACTCGGTTGATTTCAGGTGTCAAAATTGTTGCCCGAAACTCTTTAACCCTTGCAAAACTACAGCTACTTATTCAAAATAGTAATTCATAATACTGTGTATATGTCCACCTTGCCAGCGTATTTCATGCCCAAACCAGTGTCGGGCAAGGCAAAATCCATGTGGGTCATATGCAAGTTGCAAGTGACCGGACTCTATTGAGATCTGGTTTCAAAATTGTTGCCCGAGACTCGTTAACCCTTGCAAAACTACAGCTACTTATTCATAATAGAAAATGATAGTGTTAAGGTGCCTACTTTGCCAGTGTATTTCATGCCCAAACCAGTGTCGGGCAAGGCAAATTCCATGTGGGTCATATGCAAGTGACCGGACTCTATTGAGATCTGGTTTCAAAATTGTTGCCCGAGACTCGTTAACCCTTGCAAAACTACAGCTACTTATTCATAATAGAAAATGATAGTGTTAAGGTGCCTACTTTGCCAGCGTATTTCATGCCCAAACCAGTGTCGGGCAAGGAAAATTCCATGTGGGTCATATGCAAGTGACCGAACTCTATTGAGATCTGGTTTCAAAATTGTTGCCCGAGACTCGTTAACCCTTGCAAAACTACAGCTACTTATTCATAATAGAAAATGATAGTGTTAAGGTGCCCACTTGGGCAGCATATTTCATGCCCAAACCAGTGTCGGGCAAGGCAAAATCCATGTGGGTCATATGCAAGTGACCCGACTCGGTTGACTTCAGGTGTCAAAATTGTTGCCCGAAACTCTTTAACCCTTGCAAAACTACAGCTACTTATTCAAAATAGTAATTCATAATACTGTGTATATGCCCACCTTGCCAGCGTATTTCATGCCCAAACCAGTGTCGGGCAAGGCAAAATCCATGTGGGTCATATGCAAGTGACCGGACTCTATTGAGATCTGGTTTCAAAATTGTTGCCCGAGACTCGTTAACCCTTGCAAAACTACAGCTACTTATTCATAATAGAAAATGATAGTGTTAAGGTGCCTACTTTGCCAGTGTATTTCATGCCCAAACCAGTGTCGGGCAAGGCAAATTCCATGTGGGTCATATGCAAGTGACCCGACTCTATTGAGATCTGGTTTCAAAATTGTTGCCCGAGACTCGTTAACCCTTGCAAAACTACAGCTACTTATTCATAATAGAAAATGATAGTGTTAAGGTGCCTACTTTGCCAGCGTATTTCATGCCCAAACCAGTGTCGGGCAAGTAAAATTCCATGTGGGTCATATGCAAGTGACCGGACTCTATTGAGATCTGGTTTCAAAATTGTTGCCCGAGACTCGTTAACCCTTGCAAAACTACAGCTACTTATTCATAATAGAAAATGATAGTGTTAAGGTGCCCACTTGGGCAGCATATTTCATGCCCAAACCAGTGTCGGGCAAGGCAAAATCCATGTGGGTCATATGCAAGTGACCCGACTCGGTTGATTTCAGGTGTCAAAATTGTTGCCCGAAACTCTTTAACCCTTGCAAAACTACAGCTACTTATTCAAAATAGTAATTCATAATACTGTGTATATGCCCACCTTGCCAGCGTATTTCATGCCCAAACCAGTGTCGGGCAAGGCAAAATCCATGTGGGTCATATGCAAGTGACCCGACTCGGTTGATTTCAGGTGTCAAAATTGTTGCCCGAGACTCTTTAACCCTTGCAAAACTACAGCTACTTATTCATAATAGAAAAAGATAGTGTTAAGGTGCCCACTTGGGCAGCATATTTCATGCCAAAACCAGTGTTGGGCAAGGCAAAATCCATGTGGGTCATATGCAAGTGACCCGACTCAGTTGATTTTAGGTGTCAAATTTGTTGCCCGAGACTTGTTAACCCTTGCAAAACTACAGCTAATTATTCATAATGGAAAATGATAGTGTTAAGGTGCCCACTTGGGCAGCGTATTTCATGCCCAAACCAGTGTTGGGCAAGGCAAAATCCATGTGGGTCATATGCAAGTGAACCTACTCAGTTGATTTCAGGTGTCAAATTTTTTGCCCGAGACTCGTTAACCCTTGCAAAACTACAGCTACTTATTCAAAATAGTAATTCATAATACTGTGTATATGCCCACCTTGCCAGCGTATTTCATGCCCAAACCAGTGTCGGGCAAGGCAAAATCCATGTGGGTCATATGCAAGTGACCCGACTCGGTTGATTTCAGGTGTCAAAATTGTTGCCCGAGACTCTTTAACCCTTGCAAAACTACAGCTACTTATTCATAATAGAAAAAGATAGTGTTAAGGTGCCCACTTGGGCAGCATATTTCATGCCCAAACCAGTGTTGGGCAAGGCAAAATCCATGTGGGTCATATGCAAGTGACCCGACTCGGTTGATTTCAGGTGTCAAAATTGTTGCCCGAAACTCTTTAACCCTTGCAAAACTACAGCTACTTATTCAAAATAGTAATTCATAATACTGTGTATATGCCCACCTTGCCAGCGTATTTCATGCCCAAACCAGTGTCGGGCAAGGCAAAATCCATGTGGGTCATATGCAAGTGACCGGACTCTATTGAGATCTGGTTTCAAAATTGTTGCCCGAGACTCGTTAACCCTTGCAAAACTACAGCTACTTATTCATAATAGAAAATGATAGTGTTAAGGTGCCTACTTTGCCAGTGTATTTCATGCCCAAACCAGTGTCGGGCAAGGCAAATTCCATGTGGGTCATATGCAAGTGACCGGACTCTATTGAGATCTGGTTTCAAAATTGTTGCCCGAGACTCGTTAACCCTTGCAAAACTACAGCTACTTATTCATAATAGAAAATGATAGTGTTAAGGTGCCTACTTTGCCAGCGTATTTCATGCCCAAACCAGTGTCGGGCAAGTAAAATTCCATGTGGGTCATATGCAAGTGACCGGACTCTATTGAGATCTGGTTTCAAAATTGTTGCCCGAGACTCTTTAACCCTTGCAAAACTACAGCTACTTATTCATAATAGAAAAAGATAGTGTTAAGGTGCCCACTTGGGCAGCATATTTCATGCCAAAACCAGTGTTGGGCAAGGCAAAATCCATGTGGGTCATATGCAAGTGACCCGACTCAGTTGATTTTAGGTGTCAAATTTGTTGCCCGAGACTTGTTAACCCTTGCAAAACTACAGCTAATTATTCATAATGGAAAATGATAGTGTTAAGGTGCCCACTTGGGCAGCGTATTTCATGCCCAAACCAGTGTTGGGCAAGGCAAAATCCATGTGGGTCATATGCAAGTGAACCTACTCAGTTGATTTCAGGTGTCAAATTTTTTGCCCGAGACTCGTTAACCCTTGCAAAACTACAGCTACTTATTCAAAATAGTAATTCATAATACTGTGTATATGCCCACCTTGCCAGCGTATTTCATGCCCAAACCAGTGTCGGGCAAGGCAAAATCCATGTGGGTCATATGCAAGTGACCCGACTCGGTTGATTTCAGGTGTCAAAATTGTTGCCCGAGACTCTTTAACCCTTGCAAAACTACAGCTACTTATTCATAATAGAAAAAGATAGTGTTAAGGTGCCCACTTGGGCAGCATATTTCATGCCCAAACCAGTGTTGGGCAAGGCAAAATCCATGTGGGTCATATGCAAGTGACCCGACTCGGTTGATTTCAGGTGTCAAAATTGTTGCCCGAGACTCTTTAACCCTTGCAAAACTACAGCTACTTATTCATAATAGAAAATGATAGTGTTAAGGTGCCTACTTTGCCAGCGTATTTCATGCCCAAACCAGTGTCGGGCAAGGCAAATTCCATGTGGGTCATATGCAAGTGACCCGACTCTATTGAGATCTGGTTTCAAAATTGTTGCCCGAGACTCGTTAACCCTTGCAAAACTACAGCTACTTATTCATAATAGAAAATTATAGTGTTAAGGTGCCTACTTTGCCAGCGTATTTCATGCCCAAACCAGTGTCGGGCAAGGAAAATTCCATGTGGGTCATATGCAAGTGACCGGACTCTATTGTGATCTGGTTTCAAAATTGTTGCCCGAGACTCGTTAACCCTTGCAAAACTACAGCTACTTATTCATAATAGAAAATGATAGTGTTAAGGTGCCCACTTGGGCAGCATATTTCATGCCCAAACCAGTGTCGGGCAAGGCAAAATCCATGTGGGTCATATGCAAGTGACCCGACTCGGTTGATTTCAGGTGTCAAAATTGTTGCCCGAAACTCTTTAACCCTTGCAAAACTACAGCTACTTATTCAAAATAGTAATTCATAATACTGTGTATATGTCCACCTTGCCAGCGTATTTCATGCCCAAACCAGTGTCGGGCAAGGCAAAATCCATGTGGGTCATATGCAAGTGACCGGACTCTTATTGAGATCTGGTTTCAAAATTGTTGCCCGAGACTCGTTAACCCTTGCAAAACTACAGCTACTTATTCATAATAGAAAATGATAGTGTTAAGGTGCCTACTTTGCCAGTGTATTTCATGCCCAAACCAGTGTCGGGCAAGGCAAATTCCATGTGGGTCATATGCAAGTGACCGGACTCTATTGAGATCTGGTTTCAAAATTGTTGCCCGAGACTCGTTAACCCTTGCAAAACTACAGCTACTTATTCATAATAGAAAATGATAGTGTTAAGGTGCCTACTTTGCCAGCGTATTTCATGCCCAAACCAGTGTCGGGCAAGGAAAATTCCATGTGGGTCATATGCAAGTGACCGGACTCTATTGAGATCTGGTTTCAAAATTGTTGCCCGAGACTCGTTAACCCTTGCAAAACTACAGCTACTTATTCATAATAGAAAATGATAGTGTTAAGGTGCCCACTTGGGCAGCATATTTCATGCCCAAACCAGTGTCGGGCAAGGCAAAATCCATGTGGGTCATATGCAAGTGACCCGACTCGGTTGATTTCAGGTGTCAAAATTGTTGCCCGAAACTCTTTAACCCTTGCAAAACTACAGCTACTTATTCAAAATAGTAATTCATAATACTGTGTATATGCCCACCTTGCCAGCGTATTTCATGCCCAAACCAGTGTCGGGCAAGGCAAAATCCATGTGGGTCATATGCAAGTGACCGGACTCTATTGAGATCTGGTTTCAAAATTGTTGCCCGAGACTCGTTAACCCTTGCAAAACTACAGCTACTTATTCATAATAGAAAATGATAGTGTTAAGGTGCCTACTTTGCCAGTGTATTTCATGCCCAAACCAGTGTCGGGCAAGGCAAATTCCATGTGGGTCATATGCAAGTGACCCGACTCTATTGAGATCTGGTTTCAAAATTGTTGCCCGAGACTCGTTAACCCTTGCAAAACTACAGCTACTTATTCATAATAGAAAATGATAGTGTTAAGGTGCCTACTTTGCCAGCGTATTTCATGCCCAAACCAGTGTCGGGCAAGGAAAATTCCATGTGGGTCATATGCAAGTGACCGGACTCTATTGAGATCTGGTTTCAAAATTGTTGCCCGAGATTCGTTAACCCTTGCAAAACTACAGCTACTTATTCATAATAGAAAATGATAGTGTTAAGGTGCCCACTTGGGCAGCATATTTCATGCCCAAACCAGTGTCGGGCAAGGCAAAATCCATGTGGGTCATATGCAAGTGACCCGACTCGGTTGATTTCAGGTGTCAAAATTGTTGCCCGAGACTCTTTAACCCTTGCAAAACTACAGCTACTTATTCATAATAGAAAATGATAGTGTTAAGGTGCCCACTTGGGCAGCATATTTCATGCCAAAACCAGTGTTGGGCAAGGCAAAATCCATGTGGGTCATATGCAAGTGACCCGACTCAGTTGATTTTAGGTGTCAAATTTGTTGCCCGAGACTTGTTAACCCTTGCAAAACTACAGCTAATTATTCATAATGGAAAATGATACTGTTAAGGTGCCCACTTGGGCAGCGTATTTCATGCCCAAACCAGTGTTGGGCAAGGCAAAATCCATGTGGGTCATATGCAAGTGAACCTACTCAGTTGATTTCAGGTGTCAAATTTTTTGCCCGAGACTCGTTAACCCTTGCAAAACTACAGCTACTTATTCAAAATAGTAATTCATAATACTGTGTATATGCCCACCTTGCCAGCGTATTTCATGCCCAAACCAGTGTCGGGCAAGGCAAAATCCATGTGGGTCATATGCAAGTGACCCGACTCGGTTGATTTCAGGTGTCAAAATTGTTGCCCGAGACTCTTTAACCCTTGCAAAACTACAGCTACTTATTCATAATAGAAAAAGATAGTGTTAAGGTGCCCACTTGGGCAGCATATTTCATGCCAAAACCAGTGTTGGGCAAGGCAAAATCCATGTGGGTCATATGCAAGTGACCCGACTCAGTTGATTTTAGGTGTCAAATTTGTTGCCCGAGACTTGTTAACCCTTGCAAAACTACAGCTAATTATTCATAATGGAAAATGATAGTGTTAAGGTGCCCACTTGGGCAGCGTATTTCATGCCCAAACCAGTGTTGGGCAAGGCAAAATCCATGTGGGTCATATGCAAGTGAACCTACTCAGTTGATTTCAGGTGTCAAATTTTTTGCCCGAGACTCGTTAACCCTTGCAAAACTACAGCTACTTATTCAAAATAGTAATTCATAATACTGTGTATATGCCCACCTTGCCAGCGTATTTCATGCCCAAACCAGTGTCGGGCAAGGCAAAATCCATGTGGGTCATATGCAAGTGACCGGACTCTATTGAGATCTGGTTTCAAAATTGTTGCCCGAGACTCGTTAACCCTTGCAAAACTACAGCTACTTATTCATAATAGAAAATGATAGTGTTAAGGTGCCTACTTTGCCAGCGTATTTCATGCCCAAACCAGTGTCGGGCAAGGCAAATTCCATGTGGGTCATATGCAAGTGACCCGACTCTATTGAGATCTGGTTTCAAAATTGTTGCCCGAGACTCGTTAACCCTTGCAAAACTACAGCTACTTATTCATAATAGAAAATGATAGTGTTAAGGTGCCTACTTTGCCAGCGTATTTCATGCCCAAACCAGTGTCGGGCAAGGAAAATTCCATGTGGGTCATATGCAAGTGACCGGACTCTATTGAGATCTGGTTTCAAAATTGTTGCCCGAGACTCGTTAACCCTTGCAAAACTACAGCTACTTATTCATAATAGAAAATGATAGTGTTAAGGTGCCCACTTGGGCAGCATATTTCATGCCCAAACCAGTGTCGGGCAAGGCAAAATCCATGTGGGTTATATGCAAGTGACCCGACTCGGTTGATTTCAGGTGTCAAAATTGTTGCCCGAAACTCTTTAACCCTTGCAAAACTACAGCTACTTATTCAAAATAGTAATTCATAATACTGTGTATATGCCCACCTTGCCAGCGTATTTCATGCCCAAACCAGTGTCGGGCAAGGCAAAATCCATGTGGGTCATATGCAAGTGACCCGACTCGGTTGATTTCAGGTGTCAAAATTGTTGCCCGAGACTATTTAACCCTTGCAAAACTACAGCTACTTATTCATAATAGAAAAAGATAGTGTTAAGGTGCCCACTTGGGCAGCATATTTCATGCCAAAACCAGTGTTGGGCAAGGCAAAATCCATGTGGGTCATATGCAAGTGACCCGACTCAGTTGATTTTAGGTGTCAAATTTGTTGCCCGAGACTATTTAACCCTTGCAAAACTACAGCTACTTATTCATAATAGAAAATGATAGTTTTGAGGTGCCCACTTGGGCAACGTATTTCATGCCCAAACCAGTGTTGGGCAAGGCAAAATACATGTGGGTCATATGCAAGTGACCGGACTCTATTGATTTCAGGTGTCAAAATTGTTGCCCGAGACTCGTTAACCCTTGCAAAACTACAGCTACTTATTCATAATAGAAAATGATAGTGTTAAGGTGCCCACTTGGGCAGCGTATTTCATGGCCAAACCAGTGTTGGGCAAGGCAAAATCCATGTGAGTCATATGCAAGTGACCCGACTCTATTGATTTCTGGTGTCAAAATTGTTGCCCGAGACTCGTTAACCCTTGCAAAACTACAGCTACTTATTCATAATAGAAAATGATAGTGTTGAGGTGCCCACTTGGGCAACGTATTTCATGCCCAAACCAGTGTTGGGCAAGGCAAAATACATGTGGGTCATATGCAAGTGACCCGACTCAGTTGATTTCAGGTGTCAAAATTCTTGCCCGAGACTCGTTAACCCTTGCACAACTACAGCTACTTATTCAAATTAGTAATTCATAATACTGTGTATGTGCCCACTTGGGCAGCGTATTTCATGGCCAAACCAGTGTTGGGCAAGGCAAAATCCATGTGAGTCATATGCAAGTGACCCGACTCTATTGATTTCTGGTGTCAAAATTGTTGCCCGAGACTCGTTAACCCTTGCAAAACTACAGCTACTTATTCATAATAGAAAATGATAGTGTTAAGGTGCCCACTTGGGCAACTTATTTCATGGCCAAACCAGTGTTGGGCAAGGCAAAATCCATGTGAGTCATATGCAAGTGACCCGACTCTATTGATTTCTGGTGTCAAAATTGTTGCCCGAGACTCGTTAACCCTTGCAAAACTACAGCTACTTATTCATAATAGAAAATGATAGTGTTGAGGTGCCCACTTGGGCAACGTATTTCATGCCCAAACCAGTGTTGGGCAAGGCAAAATACATGTGGGTCATATGCAAGTGACCCGACTCAGTTGATTTCAGGTGTCAAAATTCTTGCCCGAGACTCGTTAACCCTTGCACAACTACAGCTACTTATTCAAATTAGTAATTCATAATACTGTGTATGTGCCCACTTGGGCAGCGTATTTCATGGCCAAACCAGTGTTGGGCAAGGCAAAATCCATGTGAGTCATATGCAAGTGACCCGACTCTATTGATTTCTGGTGTCAAAATTGTTGCCCGAGACTCGTTAACCCTTGCAAAACTACAGCTACTTATTCATAATAGAAAATGATAGTGTTAAGGTGCCCACTTGGGCAGCGTATTTCATGGCCAAACCAGTGTTGGGCAAGGCAAAATCCATGTGAGTCATATGCAAGTGACCCGACTCTATTGATTTCTGGTGTCAAAATTGTTGCCCGAGACTCGTTAACCCTTGCAAAACTACAGCTACTTATTCATAATAGAAAATGATAGTGTTAAGGTGCCCACTTGGGCAACTTATTTCATGGCCAAACCAGTGTTGGGCAAGGCAAAATACATGTGGGTCATATGCAAGTGACCGGACTCTATTGATTTCAGGTGTCAAAATTCTTGCCCGAGACTCGTTAACCCTTGCAAAACTACAGCTACTTATTCATAATAGAAAATGATAGTGTTAAGGTGCCCACTTGGGCAGCGTATTTCATGGCCAAACCAGTGTTGGGCAAGGCAATATCCATGTGGGTCATATGCAAGTGACCCGACTCTATTGATTTCAGGTGTCAAAATTGTTGCCCGAGACTCGTTAACCCCTGCAAAACTACAGCTACTTATTCAAAATGGTGAATTATAGTGTATGTGCCCACTTTGCCAGCGTATTTCATGCCCAAACCAGCGTTGGGCAAGCCAAAATACAGGTGGGTCATATGAAAGGGACCCTACTCTGTGAATTTCAGGCGTCAAATGTGTTGCCCAAGACACATTAACCCTTGCAAAACTGAATGATCTGAATAAGAAGCTGGAGCTCGAATAAGAAGTGAATAAGAAGCTGGAGCTTGAATAAGAAGTGAATAAGAAGCTGGCCGAATAAGAAGCTAACTTCAGCCTCGTGAACATGCGGGGGTCTGATGTGTTACATAAATAAATCAGGTGCACTGACACAATCCTTAGGACTGACGACTCCCACCACATACAGTATCAGTTCCTGTGCTCCCACCCTGGGCCCTGGCTATAGGAATGGCAGTAAACAAACAGTTAACAGCAGGAGCTGCAGGAGGGGGAGATGAATAGGCAGTGGGCTGCACACAACACGGATGGACTGTGGCCGCGCAGATCAGATGTCAGTGAGTGTGCACTGTGCAGATGTCCCGAGACAGTGAATTACCTTACGCTGGTGATTGCAGCTTCACCTCTGACCACCCTGGCAGCTCTGTCCGGCAATACACAGCAAATGGCAGTGGAAACAGGTGTGCCTGTCACATCGTTTCCACTAACACACAGCTCGAGCCCAGCAGCCGCACACACTGCTCCCGGCTAACGGCACCCGGAAGTGGCAGCAGGACGGAGCAGGTAATAGGTTCTGTGTTGTGTTCCAGCTGCTGGAACGCAAACCCGAAAGCGTGGAGGCCAGCAGCAAGCTGCAGGGACTCGCATGGTGTCCTGCTGGACCAATCCGCCCGGCCCCCTCCGTCTGCAAGAATGATTTACAAAAAAAAAAAAAGTAGCAGCGGGAGACAGTGGAGAAGCGCCCCCTTGAGGCCAGGAGCCCGGCGGCAGCCGACTCCACTGCCTCCCACAGTTCCGCCCCTGGCTCTATAGTCAATATATTGTCCCTGTCCAGGGTATCAATATTTTCAGTCAGGGAATCCGACCAAGCCACCCCAGCACTGCACATCCAGGCTGAGGCGATTGCTGGTCGCAGTATAATACCAGTATGTGTGTATATACTTTTAAGGATATTTTCCAGCTTCCTATCAGCTGGTTCCTTGAGGGCGGCCGTATCAGGGGACGGTAACGCCACTTGTTTTGATAAGCGTGTGAGCGCCTTATCTACGCTAGGGGGTGTTTCCCAACGCGCCCTAACCTCTGGTGGGAAAGGGTATAATGCCAATAATTTTTTAGAAATTAGCAGTTTTTTATTGGGGGAAACCCACGCTTCATCACACACTTCATTTAATTCATCTGATTCAGGAAAAATTACAGGTAGTTTTTTCACACCCCACATAATACCCTTTTTTGTGGTACTTTCTTCACTCTTCTGGCTCTGTAAGGGGGCCGGCGGCGCGGCTCCGGGACCCATTCCATGGCTGGGCCTGTGATCGTCCCTCTGGAGCTAATGTCCAGTAGCCTAAGAAGCCCAATCCACTCTGCACGCAGGTGAGTTTGCTTCTTCTCCCCTTAGTCCCTCGATGCAGTGAGCCTGTTGCCAGCAGGTCTCACTGAAAATAAAAAAACCTATTTAAACTTTTACTCTAAGCAGCTGTTAAAGCAGATTATTTATCTTATATAATACCCTTTATGAGGTCTAAGAACACTGTACGCTAACTACGTATGAAGTACCGTAAGGGTACGCACGTTGCGTAACAATCGCTTAGCCGTGGTCGAGACGCTCAAGCGTTACGTTTGCTCACGGCCAAGAGATCACTGGCAGGCACGCTATTGGCTGCCGACTACCGTAATGATTCGCTATAGCGATGCGACCGCTCGAGACCACGAGGAGATCACCAGCGGCGCATACGCTCACAATGTAAAACCTTTATATCTAAACCATAAACAGTGTATTATGCAGTAAACCCTTTGTGTAGTGATATGGTGTAAATGCAACACAGTATAACCTTACTAGCTTAAAAGCAGTTTGAGCGTCACCGACGCTCTGAGAATACTTAACTCTATAAGAAATACACAGATACCTGGGCTTAGGGTCCAACGCCTAATATATATATATTTTGAATGATATACTTGCAAAAGAATTAATACAAATACAAATCATACACTACAATATAACATAGACTAACTAACCAGGTAACTACACAGTAAATACAATACAATTAAGTTTAAGAGAAAAATGAGAGAAAGAGAAGAGAGAGAAAGATATGGCCCATAATAACAAGAGAGAAACAGTATGATTACGGAGAAAAACTTACGCACAAAGGAAACGATCGCATGCGCCTCTGGACATCCAGCTCCCGATTTTCAGCAATGATAACCGTTGAAGAGTGAGAGCTGGATGTGATCGGCCTTTCTATTTATGCCCCACACACAATGCAATTCAATGGTCCCTACAATCTCATTGTTCATTGGACACAGGAATTCCTCCTCGCATTATAACAAAAGGTCATAGGTTGATTCATACAGGTGGGCTGTGACTATTTCCAACAGCTCAGGTGGGAGGGAAACTGGGTTTCCCGCCGCATGGGTAATAAAGTGCAAATAAAGTAAATGTTCATAAACTTCTTATGTCCATAACTATTCGCACGAGCGATTGATCTGCTTCAAACCAACACCGGAATATTTCTAATTAAATATTCTTCCGATGGATACTAAACACCACTGTATTACTCCTGTCTGACCCTTCGTATCAAACAAAGAGGGATTTCTCTGTTCATGAACATTCTATATTAACCAAACTTTCAGAATCTATCAAAGGGACCATGATCTAAAAAATACATTATATAGTGAAAATATGTAATGATTGAGTCGCACGCTACGATCACATAAACTCTACCGTAAATACGCATACCGTGCGCCTGCGGGTGCCCGCGACTGTGAGTATGCGCACGTACGGGAGAGCGTACGCATGCGCAGCACGGACCTGTGTGAGGTGCAAATATGGTAGTGTGCATAGAGATATTTTTCTGACTTTGACAGTCCACCCTTTGGCAGTCAACAATAACTGCCACTTCCTGAAAACATTTCAAAAAGAGAAAAATATATGTTAGGGGTTAATACATTTACATGGTTGGGTAAGGGAGGAGAGGAGAAGGTAGGAAAAGGGTATGACCTAGTGAGATAGCAGAAGCATGTGTGTATGAATCCGTGCTTGGGGGTCATGTATCATCGTGCCGTACGTGTTTTAAATCAAGCTTCGAGGTATTGCGAAGTATACATTTGAATTCCTTCTTATCCCGTGGTACGGGTCTGTGGATGGGCTGTCAAACTTTACCGAGCTCTTTTCGGCTTTGGTTGTAACAAAATGGGGGAGCACATTGTAGTTGATGATACATGAATGGGGAAGATATGTGATTGCTGATATCTGTGCCTGTATTCCCTATCGACTATGTGTGTCATTACCTGAGGGTTGTAGAAATGAAGAAAAGACATAATTACGGTAAATGCGGTGGTATTCTATGTCAGGTAAATGTACATTCGTCGATTGAGGTCTTGTTTGGTGTCTGTTGAATGTAGTCTTCTTTGTGCTTTTGCTCATAAGGTGCGAGCAAAGCTGTCAATGTCCATAGATTTACAAAAGTGTTGGGCTAGCGTAATTTTAAAATTTCTAGGGAAACTGGGGATCCATGGCATAGTTCATCAAAAATCTGTGTATTAGGTTGTCAAAACTTCTTCTTTAATCCATCTGTTGTCTGTATATCGGCTCATCAAATTCCTCGTCCAAGTGGGTCTTTTTACCTTGGAGGAAACGGAAAAACAGGTGAAAGAAACGGACCGTAGAAATCGCATTTTCATCACATCATTGTTTCTACATTTGGGTCATAAATCAAGTCCATTGGAATTACAGTTTCCTCACTCCTTAAACTCATTACCCTAGTACGATGATTGCACCTCATTAAAGCCTGACCGCATCTAAATATCAAACCAATCGTTATGATAACACCTAAGATACATAGGAGAAACTTCCCAACATCCATTATAACTCCTTGGGCCCATTCTCCTAAACCGGAGAACCAATTTCGCGGGTTCAACCATGACACCCAACCAGTCAGCTCATTACTCACAGCAGCAAGGGTGAGATTGTGTCTTCTGCGAAATTCCCACTTTAGTTGGAGAATATCGTCCATCTTTTGGTCTATGACCTCGACCGGGTCCTCGGTGCTATTCGTAATATATGTGCAACATTTCACGCCGTATTGTGTTGCCAGTGTGACACAATATCCGCCTGTTACTGCTGTGAGGTAATTAAGAACCATTCTATGCTGGACTAGTTCTGTTTTGTAAGCCTGAAGTTCCCTTCCAGTATACCTAAACGTGTCATCATACATTTCAGTGATATTATCTAACAAATTGGCGAGCGCAGAAATGTATTTATAATTCAACACTCCTCTAGCGGTGTGAGTGATATCTAACGCGATTAAGAATTGAATCCCGGTGGATTCACTGATCATGTCAGAGGCCGGGTGCTCTGTTCTTTCTATCAGGTGCCGTTTAACGATGTGCTCATAATGAGTATGAGTATAAGGAGTTTGGGCAACACGGTGTATGTCTTTCATTTTGTCATGTGATACAGTCATTACTTCAGGCAGTACTTTTCCAATATAACACAATCCTTCAGAGTTTGGGGCAAGCCACTTATACGCCTTTCTCCCGCATATGAAATATGCATCATCGGGGAGAACATATGGGACGGAGTAGGACATAACCATATTACACACCTTCCATGTGAAATCTCCTAACCCTAATTCTTCCATCTGCTTAGTACACGTATCAGGTTGTACGATATGTGCACAGTATCCTGGTGATACCTCTCCAACTCTCGTAATCCTATTTCCTAAGGTATACCTATACTGGAAAGATTTTCCTCTACTGGCTATGTGGCGTATAAGCTCTGTATCTGTAGGCATTCTATCTGCTCTGTGTGAAAAGGTCATGGTTTGATTACTCCATGACACTTCCCAATTTCCCGGCTTTCGGGGATTGGAGATGTTAAAACATAATAGGGACCTATCCACATGGTATTGGTGGAGCTTCAAACTAGGAGGGCTGGAGATATTAAACCTCCTGTCCACCGGTCTCCCACCACTTAACTCAAGTACCTCCCCTAACGTTAAAGGAAATGGTACTAGCCCTGATTTGCTATGACCTTGAGGTACTTGAGAGCATACCCAACAATCTGTTTTATTTAACACACTACCCACTAAAGAGTGATAGTCACTCAAGGGATGCCGGTCCATATGGATATTAAAACTGGATTGGCATTTCTTTATGCACCCATCCTCAATGACATTGTTACAAAGCCGACAGATACAGTTTTCTTCAGCTAACAATCCTTCACAATTCCTTCTATGGTCAATGCTATCGGATCGTTTTCTGATACTCGCCTTTACTTGTTGGTTAAGTTGTTCTTGGAAAACTACGCCTCCATTTCTGTCATCAGAACCCATTCCAGAACCTCTCTCGAACTCCATGGTACTCTCGCCGGAACAGACTGCTCTGGTCAACATCATGGTCAACAGGAAAATCCGGATCACAGTCTCTTGGGGCAAGTCCATCTTGTAGGAGGAAACGGAGAAGAATGAGAAGGGGGAAAAAAATAATTTGAGGGAGAGGGGATGGGAAGTTGGAGAAAAACAATAAAAGGGAACAGGGGATCGACAACTGCTTTTGATCTTGTGGTTCTCGATGCTCAGGTGCCGCCTTAGTCCTCCTGGAACAGACACTCTAGTGATACAACCTCTACCGTCTGTTCCTTATCACAGAACTTCTCTGGATCAACGACCTTCTTACAGTGGGACGAATGAACCCAAGTCTCTCTCTCAGCAACCTTCAATGCTGTAGTGCTAGTCAATAAGACCTGGTATGGTCCTTCCCATCTGTCAATAAGGCAACCTGAGCGTAGAAAATTCCGTATCATTACATAATCCCCAGGTTCAATGTCATGACAATTACTATCTGGTAAGTCAGGAATCACTAACTTCAGATTATCATTTTGATTCCTTAACTGTTTACTCATGTTAATCAAGTATTTTACAGTCACTTCATTGTTACACTTCAAATCATCCTGAGGGTTAATCATAACATGCGGTTGTCGACCAAACAAGATTTCAAAGGGAGACAGATTAAGAGGGGACCTGGGAGTGGTTCTGATGCTGTACAGTACAATGGGTAAAGCTTCTGGCCATGTCAATCCTGTCTCTGCCATCACTTTACTCAGTTTATTTTTAATAGTGCTGTTCACTCTTTCCACTTTCGCACTCGCCTGTGGACGGTATGGAGTGTGCAGCTTGCTATCAATTCCCATCAATTTACACATTCCTTGAAAGACATCACCTGTAAAATGGGTACCCCTATCACTTTCGATAATTCTAGGGATACCATATCTACATACAAATTCCTGCACAATTTTCTTAGCAGTAAACATAGCGGTATTTGTGGCCGCCGGAAATGCTTCGACCCAATTTGAGAAAACATCTATACAAACAAGTACATATTTCAAATTTCGACAAGGGGGTAATTGAATAAAGTCAATCTGTATTACCTGGAAAGGGCCGCCGGCAGGTGGGATATGGGATGGTTCTGTTGGTATTGTTTTTCCGATGTTCTTTCTCAGACAGGTAAGGCATGACATTGCTCTTTTACTCGCATGAGATGAAAATCCTGGGGCACACCAATATGCTCTTACCAACTTGCACATCCCTTCCCTGCCCAGATGAGTCAGCCCGTGAGCTGCCTCAGCTAAACATGGAAGATATGCTCTGGGGGCCACCGGTTTACCTTGTCCATCCGTCCAGAGTCCTGAGGACACCTGGCCATATCCCTTTGCCTTCCAGACTGCCTTTTCTTGTGTGGAACACAAATTTTGCATCTCACACAACTTCTGTGTGTTGATGGTATTAAATACCATCAGTTGTGTGGTGTCTGTCTGTCTGGGGGTACCAGCTGCTAATTTAGCCGCTTCGTCTGCTCGGCTGTTACCAAGTGATATTGGGTCTTGGCTATATGTGTGTGCTTTACATTTGATAACAGCCACTCTGTCGGGTTCCTGTATCGCTGTTAGAAGCCTTTTTATATGAGCTGCATGCGCTACCGGTGTACCAGCTGCCGTCATGAAATTTCTGAGGCGCCATAGGGCTCCGAAATCATGGACTACCCCGAATGCGTATCTAGAATCGGTGTAGATATTGGCTGATTTGCCCTTAGCCAATTCACATGCTCTGGTTAGGGCGACCAGTTCAGCAACCTGGGCTGAGTGAGGTGGGCCTAGCGGTTCCGCTTCTATGGTGCCTTGGTCATCTACGACTGCGTATCCAGTACACAAGTCTCCAGAGTCTGACTGTCTATGACAACTACCGTCCGTGTAGAACGTAAGTTCTGCATCTTCCAGTGGGTTGTCACTGATGTCAGGCCTTGCGGTAAAATTTTGGGTCAAATATTCCATACAATCATGAGTGTCTTCCTTTGTATTAAATTCTCCTTCCCCACCACTCTCATCCTCCACCCTTTGTGCCTGTCCAGGCACACCTGGGAGATATGTTGCCGGATTTAATGCACTGCATCTCCTTATGGTGATGTTTACGGGGGCCATTAGTGCCAATTCCCATCTTGTAAACCGCGCTGATGAGACGTGTCTGGTTTGGGCAGAATTTAACAAGGCTGACACTGCATGTGGTGTATGAATTGTGAGGTTGTGACCTAGCACGACGTCTTCGCTTTTCGTTACTAGCAATGCTATCGCAGCAACGCTTCGCAAGCATGTGGGGAGGGATCGCGCTACCGTATCTAGCTGAGCGCTGTAATATGCTACTGGCCTGCTGGCATCACCGTGCTTTTGGGTTAGTACGCCTGCCGCGCAACCAGTACTTTCTGTTCCGTATAGTTCAAAGGGTTTCCCATAGTCTGGCATACCCAATGCTGGTGCCTGCGTTAGGCACTGTTTAAGTCTCTCAAATGCTGTCTCAGACTCGTCTGTATGCGAAATCCGATCAGGTTTGTTTGAGGAGACCATTTCCTGCAAGGGTAACGCTAGGATGGAAAACCCTGGGCTCCAGTTACGGCAATACCCACACATTCCTAAAAATGTTCTGATCTGTTGCTGGGTTTGTGGCAGAGTCATGTCTCTAATTGCTTGAATTCTATCAGCGGTCAGGTGTCTCAGTCCTTGTGTTAGACAGTGTCCCAAATATTTTACCTTAGTTTGGCATAATTGCAACTTGTCTTTGGAAACCTTGTGTCCTGTGTCTGAAAGATGAAACAGGAGCTGTTTCGTATCCTTCAGGAATGCTTCCAATGAATCAGAACACAGTAGTAGATCATCCACGTACTGTATTAATACTGATCCACTCACTGGTTGGCAAGACTGTAAACAATCATGCAAAGCCTGAGAAAATATACTTGGACTATCTATGAATCCTTGTGGTAATCGAGTCCATGTGTATTGGACTCCTCTGTATGTGAATGCAAACAAATATTGACTGTCAGGGTGCAGAGGTACCGAAAAGAAAGCGGAGCAGAGGTCAATAACAGTGAAAAATTTCGCAGTGGGAGGGATTTGCATTAGGATGACAGCTGGATGGGAACTGACTCAACTATTTTGTTAATCCCCCTTAGATCCTGCACTAGCCGGTAACCCCTCCCCCCACTCTTTTTAACAGGGAAGATGGGACTATTGGCAGTGCTGGACGTTCTTACCAGAATGCCCTGTTGTAGCAAGCGCTCTATTACGGGATAAACTCCTAACTCCACCTCTGGCTTCAGAGGGTACTGTGGGATTTTTGGAGCTATCCTACCATCTTTTACTTGTACAACTACCGGAGCTACGTTTGCCATTAATCCAGTGTCCTGTCCATCTTTTGTCCAAAGTGACTCTGGTATCTGAGATGTAATTTCTTCTACTGGGAGGGAGTCCTATTTGTCATAATGGTATGTGACATTAATTTTGACGGGGAGTCTAACATGTCTCGTACTTCCTGAGCGTGATTCTCAGGTATGTCCAAGAATACACCTTCAGGAGTACAATAAATGACGCACCCCATTTTACACAATAAGTCTCTACCCAGGAGATTGGTCGGTGCCGATGCAGCCAGCAAAAAGGAATGCTTGGTATGTAACGGCCCTACTGTAATCTCGGCTGGTTTGCTAACAGGGTAGTGCTGGACTACTCCCGTTACCCCTATGGCTGGAATTGTCTTACCAGTGGTTCTCATGCCCACTGTCGAATTTATCACTGATTTGGCCGCCCCTGTGTCTACAAGAAAGTTTAATGATTTACCAGCTACATTGATTGCAATTTCTGGTTCACTTCCAAGGCTTGCAATCAATTTTACTGGCTGCAGATTACAGGTATGGCCACACCCCTATTGGGTATGGTGACCTCCCTGAATCCCGCTGGCAGCAACTACTTGTGAGGGAGTTAGCTGGGAACTACCAGAGGTTTGCCAATCTCTGTTTGGGGGGTATCTTTTTGTTTCCCCTGCATGTGGCTCATAACTCCGTTTCTGCGGACCCTGCTCCCAATGTCGTGTGTCGTGTCGTTGTCTAGGGGGTTGATAAGATTTTTGTACATTTCTCGATCTACAGTCTCGTGCAAAGTGTCCCTGTTTGTGACAAAAATAACATGTTACCACATTTGACTTACCCACAGGGTTTGGTGATGTTAACACAGGCTGTTTTGTGGTCAGGGCCTGTATACTTACTGCCATTAACTTATCACTTTGTTGTTCCCTGTGTCTGGTTATGTTCCTATCGTGATCAATAGCAGCCTCTCTCAAAGTAGCCACAGACAGACCTCGCCAACATGGTTGTGTGGTCTGTACCCTAGTCTTTAATGATTCTTTTAAACCATCCATCAGTACCGATACTGCTACTTCTCGATGGTTTATGTTTGTTTTAATGTCCTCTATGCCTGTGTATTTTGCCATTTCTGATAATGCTCTGTGAAAATACTCTGCAGCTGTTTCTGACTCCTTCTGTTTAATGGAGAATATTTTGTTCCATTTAACTACGGCTGGGAAATACTCCTTTAACTGTAAGCTTATTCTTTTTACATTGTCTTTGTTGTACACATCTGTGAGGGGTACATCCTGATCTAATCCACAGTCAGCTAAAAATTGAGTTGCGTCAACATTGGAGGGTAAACATGCTCTCAGCAATATCTGCCAGTCTTTGTTGTTGGGCTCTACAGTGTTACCTAGGTCTCTGATGTATTTTTGGCTGGCAACTAAGTCTTTTCTAGGGTCAGGGAATTCAGACACTATGGTCCTTAATTCCATTCTGGAAAATGGGCTATACATGGCAATGTTCCTCACAGGGGTGACTCCTGATGTGTCAGTTTTCCCATTTGGAACAGCTATTACCCTAACAGGATTAACTCTAACAATATCACTCTGTGTGGGTTCTACAGCCTGTGGTGAAATGGCTTCAGCATAGTGTATGGTGCCGTACTTACCTGTAGATACGACCTCACCTATCCCTCCGCTAGGGGCCCTTGTTACTAATCTCGTGGGTGGAGCTGTGCCTACTGTGGTCTCTGCTATGGTGGCTGCTAGAGAGAGCGCTGAAATTGTTGCCGATTCGTCTTCTTGATCACACTCCTGAGGAAAGTTCAAAACAGGGTACAACTTGCACGGGTTAATACTTGCATTGGTTAATTGGTTAACATTATCTTTAACATTTACACAGTTGCTAAGTGTTTGTGTGTTACACCTTAGTGCGTCATTCTCCGCAACCAATTTCTCTCCCGATATATATGGTGGCGGTGGGGCCGTGGCTATCAGTTTTCTGATTGAGCCAGATCCCGCCGCCTGAGCCAATCCTCTCTGTATGTCACCCTCCTGTTGCCACAACTGCAAATAATCATAATGCTTGATTCGTCTCTTTGCTGATTTAATGAGACATATCCTTCTCCTTAAATTCGTTAACACTTCTGTGCTGAAGCTACCTACTCTTGGGAATTTCTCCCCGTCATGTACCGTCATTCTCTCCCATTCATCACATAAAACCTCTGTGTGTGAACCGTATTTTTCACACATCACGTACCTTGCCGACCCAACTGGTCGGTTCACTGAATCAACCCGAACCGAGGTTGATCGCCCCCTACCTGAACAAGTGGCCCCCATAGTTCGAAGGTGTTGCTTTATTCAGCCAACCCTTACGCAAACCAAAATGTTCAAAATAGGCTGACGGTGGCGGTTTACCGAGTACCCCACTCACTCGCCCACGCCGACCAATACGACCTGATCACACCGATATGGTGCTGGCGTACTCGACCCAGGGCCCCTGCGACCTGAACCTCTATTTACTGGAACCTGTGAGGGTGATCCGAAGAACACTTACTCTTTCCAGTAACTATTGGTTGTTGGATAGTTCCTGAGTGAGCAGCGAACTTCCCTTAAAATAAAAAAAAATTACACAAATCACGTTAGAATGTACAAATAGCGTTTATGACCTTCGTACACAAATAGTACCGGTCAGGTTTACTAATGTACACAATTACGTGCGGTACAATCGTTCAGCACATAAGCAACTAATCTTATGTACGGAGCGACCAGTGGAATCGAAAATTGCGGCTGCGAATTCCTTCAGCCAGAGCTTGTATGGCCTATATGGGTGTTGCACCAACCCTTTCTTGGTGTTGTGCCTGTGGACTGTATAGCGGACTTCCTTGTCTGCTGTACCTGAAACTGTTGGTCTGCTATGACCTCCTGGTCTGTTACAGTATGACCTCCTGGTCTGCTACACTCTAATGCTCAAATTGTATGTTTTAACCAGGGATGCCTCCCTAGCCACCATGTACGTCACTTACACGCATGTACCTCACGAGAACTCGACTTTTCTTGTGGTTCAACCTGTAAAATTGTATACAACACACTCACTCACCACATGTACACTTTTGTTTCTATTTCTGCGCAGAAATTTCTTTTTAGACCAGATGTGTTACAAATTAGGAGAAGGATCTATTAATTTAAATTTCGAATTTAAAATAAACTTGTGCGATTTATCGCCTTGCGTTATTTACCGCGTTGCGCTATTTATCGCGTTGAGAAGCGAAAAAAAAAACTTGTGATTTGAGTTACGTGGGCGTACCCGGACGCTCCGCTGCGTGATATACGCTGCGTGCGTCGGCCTTTGGTTTGCGTACGCAAGTCTCAGTCCTTTGTTAGAGACACGTGTACGCAAAATAAAGATCCACCGTAACACAATTTATACGTTTATCAATGTAGATGATCCTTGATCATCTACCGCGCACCACACTGACTTCGCCTGGTCTCTCAGGCAGAGCTGTGTGTTTGTCTATACTTTAACTATATTACCTTTACTTTTACACTTTGAAATAGCGGCAAATCTCTCTTAGCACGTTTATCAACTATATAATAGCAAACAGGAGAGTGATATATGAAAATACACGAATGAAAAGAAATGCAGATATGCGTGCGTGTGTACGCAAGACAGAAAAATAAACAGTTTTAAAAGAGACTAGCGTGTTGTTCTTACCTCCGGTTCCCGGATTCCTTCAGCACCCTTTACTAAGAGAAGCAGACGCTTATCCAAACAGCACTACGAGGAATATGATCTCCCGCCCTTTGCTGCTGGATAATGTCTGCTGTAATTACCTAGTGCAGATATGTGAAGGACAGGACGAGCCCGCAATTGTTAAAGCAGATTATTTATCTTATATAATACCCTTTATGAGGTCTAAGAACACTGTACGCTAACTACGTATGAAGTACCGTAAGGGTACGCACGTTGCGTAACAATCGCTTAGCCGTGGTCGAGACGCTCAAGCGTTACGTTCGCTCACGGCCAAGAGATCACTGGCAGGCACGCTATTGGCTGCCGACTACCGTAATGATTCGCTATAGCGATGCGACCGCTCGAGACCACGAGGAGATCACCAGCGGCGCATACGCTCACAATGTAAAACCTTTATATCTAAACCATAAACAGTGTATTATGCAGTAAACCCTTTGTGTAGTGATATGGTGTAAATGCAACACAGTATAACCTTACTAGCTTAAAAGCAGTTTGAGCGTCACCGACGCTCTGAGAATACTTAACTCTATAAGAAATACACAGATACCTGGGTTTAGGGTCCAACGCCTAATATATATATATTTTGAATGATATACTTGCAAAAGAATTAATACAAATACAAATCATACACTACAATATAACATAGACTAACTAACCAGGTAACTACACAGTAAATACAATACAATTAAGTTTAAGAGAAAAATGAGAGAAAGAGAAGAGAGAGAAAGATATGGCCCATAATAACAAGAGAGAAACAGTATGATTACGGAGAAAAACTTACGCACAAAGGAAACGATCGCATGCGCCTCTGGACATCCAGCTCCCGATTTTCAGCAATGATAACCGTTGAAGAGTGAGAGCTGGATGTGATCGGCCTTTCTATTTATGCCCCACACACAATGCAATTCAATGGTCCCTACAATCTCATTGTTCATTGGACACAGGAATTCCTCCTCGCATTATAACAAAAGGTCATAGGTTGATTCATACAGGTGGGCTGTGACTATTTCCAACAGCTCAGGTGGGAGGGAAACTGGGTTTCCCGCCGCATGGGTAATAAAGTGCAAATAAAGTAAATGTTCATAAACTTCTTATGTCCATAACTATTCGCACGAGCGATTGATCTGCTTCAAACCAACACCGGAATATTTCTAATTAAATATTCTTCCGATGGATACTAAACACCACTGTATTACTCCTGTCTGACCCTTCGTATCAAACAAAGAGGGATTTCTCTGTTCATGAACATTCTATATTAACCAAACTTTCAGAATCTATCAAAGGGACCATGATCTAAAAAATACATTATATAGTGAAAATATGTAATGATTGAGTCGCACGCTACGATCACATAAACTCTACCGTAAATACGCATACCGTGCGCCTGCGGGTGCCCGCGACTGTGAGTATGCGCACGTACGGGAGAGCGTACGCATGCGCAGCACGGACCTGTGTGAGGTGCAAATATGGTAGTGTGCATAGAGATATTTTTCTGACTTTGACACAGCTCAGGAGAGCCACCTAGATTGCACCCTTCTCGTTCGGGCACAAAATCTTAACTGAGGCTTGGAGGAGGGTCATAGGGGGAGGAGCCAGTGCACACCAGCTAGTCCTAAAGCTTTTACTTTGTGCCCAGTCTCCTGCGGAGCCGCTATTCCCCATGGTCCTTTCGGAGTCCCCAGCATCCACTAGGACGTTAGAGAAAACAATGTTACATCATTTGTGGCATGGGCATGCAGTGCCCACCGAGTTCCTGACTCTCCTGCAGCAGATCCTGTTGTGACCTGCAGTTAGCTCAGCTATGGGCAGTCATGTGTCTGGTGTTCAGAACGTATGCACTAGACCACAGGTTCTCAAACTCGGTCCTCAGGACCCCACATGGTTCATGTTTTGCAGGTCACCTGTAGATTTTTAAAATGTGACAGTTGGTGATACACAGTGCAGCTGCTGGGTGACATGGAAAACGTGAACCGTGTGGGGTCCTGAGGACCGAGTTTGAGAACCACTGCACACGATCAGGGTCAGACTGGCCCACAGGGGAAAACCCAGGTGGGCCCCCTGCCGCCTGGGGGGGCCCCTTCTCCTACTGTAGGGATCAGGTTCCAGACTATGCACTAATTACACATTATGCGATATGTTACATTATACTGCACAGGATCTTGGTGTATTTTCTACAGTACATTGCTGCTATTAATCTGGTACATTATCATGCATGCACTAGCAGTATTAACTTTATATATTTATCAAGGGGCCCAGCCCATGCACTCTATGTTTAGCCAAGCCTCTGTGGTGACTGACCACACCCCTAAGCATGAGCCCCTATTACTGCATTCCCCGGTGGGCCCTTCATGCCCCAGTCCGACACTGCACACGATTATGTAGCAGAAGCAGAATATACCTTTAATCTGGGACACCTGCGATTTACACAGGTTCTGTGGCTGATTCCAGGCAGGTGAAATGATGGCTTGAATTTACCTAGCCACAGAACCGGTGTAAATGTGTGTCTCGGATATCATGACTATATCATTTATTTTTTTCTTTACACCCACACTGCAGAGCCACATATAATAAACATACTTTTAGATGGTAAAGTAAACACTATTGCCTTACCATTAAATTTATAGGGCACATAATGCAGTATAAACCATGTTATAATAGCTTGTATTTCACAGAACACAACATGTCTCAGGCACCAACTATTCTGATACAGATCTTCACAATCAATTAAAAAAATATGTTTTATTAACCAATTAAGACCCATTTGGGCATATGTATTAAGCCTGGAGTAGTGATAAAGTAGTGATAAGTGCAAGGTGATAACGCACCAGCCAGTCAGCTCCAATTGACAGTTAGGAGCTGACTGGCTGGTGCGTTATCACCTTGCACTTATCACTTCTCCAGGCTTAATACATCTGGAGCAGGTGGGATTTTGATGCCTCTAACTGGTAAATAGTCACCCATCATAAGCACCATATACTACCACAGAAGTAGTATGCCTTAACTGTAGGTCAGCTAGAACAGAGAACTAAAACAAATAAGGCATGCACACACAAATCAGATGCACAAGACCTTATAACAACTGTGGACATTAAGGGGCCTATTTATCACCATCCGCATCCAGGATGCGGATGACAGGTGATTAAGGGGTACATTTACTAAGCAGTGATAAGAGCGGAGAAGTGAGCCAGTGGAGATATTTCCCCATCAACCAATCAGCAACTCTGTATCATTTTATAGTATGCAAATTATAGATGTTACTTCAGTGCTGATTGGTTGCCATGGGCAACTTCTCCACTGGCTCACTGCTCCGCTCTTATCACTGCTTAGTAAATGTACCCCTAAATCGCCTAAACTCGCACTGTGATAATTGATTACATCGCAGGGATGTATCAATTATTGCATGCAGGGACAGAGCTTGCGGTCAAGCTCCGTCCCTGTGATGCCTCTTTGCAGCATCATCAGGGTATTTTTACGTAAAAATTACCCCGATGTCCTGCTGCACATGCGCTGCCCCCACCGCCGCCCTGTCGACCCCCCCATTGCGACTACCCACGCGCGCCACGGACACTCCCCTCCCCCAGCAGGATAATATACTCACCTGTCCAGGGAGCCGGTCCGCACCGCTTCAGAATGCTGCCGGGCGCTGGTTCCTTCTCCTGCGCTGTGACCCTCGGTGCTGTAAAGTGCGCTGCCACAACGCAGCATCACTTTACTGCACCGGGATCACAGCATATGGGGCATCCGGCACCGCTCAACGGAGCAGCGGACACCGGCTCCCTTGACAGGGGAGTATGGTTTTGTTTGTTTTTTCACTTTTTTTAATTTTTACACTGATCAGCTTGTGTGTCCATCGGACACACAGACAGGGCCGTCTTTTCGTATGGGCTCAATGGGCTCTTGCCCAAGGGCCCCAGGAGTATAAGGGCCCTAGGCTGATAGCTGAGGGTCCCCTCTTTCCAGGGGTACCAGATTTTTGAAAATCGGCCCTAGGGAACCAGAGATATCCGAGTTCAAAGCAGTGGTCCCCATCCAAGCCTGTTAATTGCTATTACCATCAAGATATCTCAGGCTCTGTATGACTTAGAGTTTCTGATGGTACATTTCAAAAGCTGTGACTCTTCCCTTTCGGTGGACACTAGCAGCTTGTCTCTACTATGCTCAGAACCAGAGATATCAGCCTTCAAGCAGCTGGTCCCTGCTCAAGCTCCACACGCCTAATATGCAGTTTTGTATATTTGTTGGTGGATTGTTCTGGCTTCTGAACTCTGATCCCCAATTCCCCAGAACCTCCTGACAGGTGAGACACTAATTTTTTTATCCCATGCAAAGCTAAGAAATATTTTTCCAGTAACTTGACATATTTGCAGTCAAGCAAGCTGCCCTCCCACCAGAAAATGATGAAAATGAAGCCCACTCCACTATCGACCCCTCCCTTACATATTAAACACCCCATACCACCCTGGAAGTCATGTACCGGGGCCCCTTCATTCAGCCCAATGTCCCCTTCTACAGTTTAGTGTTCTCCCTCCCGCCCCATCTGTGCAGTAAAGGAGTAATTAGCAGAAATTACTGCTCCAGGTCCTACATGCTGAGCGGAAGCTAGAACACCCCCTACCGCCCGTGGGATATCAAAGCTGCCGTTGATAGCACCCCCACCCATGGAGGATGGGTAGGGGCCCCAGTGTATTGCTGTGCCCAGGGGCCCACACTGCTGTTAAGACGGCCCTGCACACAGAGCTGATCACTCTGCCGGGTCCCCGCTCAGCTTTCTCTGCCAGGGGCAGAGAAAGCTGGGCAAAAGGGTGCACATCACAGTGCTGCCCTGTGAACTAGCCAGCCTGAGCTGACGAGATTATCACAGGGCACACTGCGGTATTTTTTTCACATTTTTTTTTAGTAAATTTGGCCACATCGCATTTCCCATTATAAGTATGGGGAATGCAATGTGGGTTACTAAGAAAAAAAAAAAAAAAAAAGTGAAAAAAGGGTTTGGAGCAGTTTTTCATGAAAACTGCTCCAAATGCCCTTTGAAAAACATTCAGGCGATACTAAAATAATGTGAAAAGGGTGTGAAAACGAGGGTTCAATGCCGCATAGAAAAAAAAATAATAATAATTACCCCAAACAAACGGAGAATGAAGAAAACATTTAGGTGCTGTAAGGGCGGAAGTTCTCTCCTGCCCTCTCGTTTTGTCGTCACTTCCAGGTCCTGAGCACGAAGGCAACAGACACAACCGCGGATAAACAGACAGACCCAGACACACTGCTGCCCCCTGTCTGAGTCATTAACAACTACAGTCAGAGCTCACATGGATTCTATTCTAGCAATCCACAGAACAAGTTTAGACTAATCTCTAGGAGGCAAACTACACAAGTTAATGTCATTATTAAACAATAAAAAGTGTAATAACATTCAGCAGCCCATGGGTTATCCCAGAGCTCTGCACCAATAGGAAAATGGGTTCCCAGCATTTAGTAATACGTGCATTTCACTTGTCCCTGGATACACATGGATAATAATCTGCTTAATAAACCATTCATCAAGTCACTACATGGTGATCACTACAAAGTTAGTTATAAATGCAGGTTTATTACTGGAGTCCGCACTTACAGCAGTTCACAATACTGTGCATCCAAACCGGTTATATTGGGAAAATTAAGATGCACCAACCAGATGTACAGCAATCATACAGTATCCCCAGCGTTCTGATAAGGGAGTCTCCTGCCACCAGCCCTCATGGGCACCTTCTGCCGGGCTGTGCTTATAGCTAACCTATCCAATGATGAGTCAGAAGTATAATTTCCTCTAACACAGGCATTCCCAAACTCAGTCCTCAAGGCACACAAACAGTGCAGGTTTTAGTGATATTCGTGCTTGAGCACAGGTGTCTTAATTAGTACCTCAGGTATTTTAATTTAATCCTCTGTGCTGAAGCTTGGATATCACTAAAACCTAAACTGTTAGCGTGCCTTGAGGACAGAGGATGGGAATACCTGCTCTAACAGCTGCCGCCTATTCAATCCACATTAACACAATTAGTAGTGATGAGCTGCTATAAGGGTTGTTTAAAATCTTTTGGGCTCAATCCAATTAACTCACCCCCGCAGCGAGGGGGGTGGGTTGTCATTGCAATGATGTGTAAATGCTGGCAGTGGCAACGGCTTTGCAACTTGCCACCCCGCTGTCCTATCTCACCCCTATGGGACTGCAAACAAAAATCTGTCTGTACCTTAAGTGCAGCATTTATAGGCTTACCATACTATCCCTTTACACCAGGACACTCATGAGTAACACAGGTTCTGTGGCGATTAAAACCAGGTGAAATGTAGTCTGGAAGTCAGCCAACCACAGAACCTGTGTAATTCATGAGTGTCCTGGTGTAAAGGGATAGTATGGTAAGCCTAGGCCAGAGGTTCCCAAACGCGGTCCTCAAGGCACCCCAACCGTCCAGGTTTTAAATGTATCCATGCTTGGCCACAGGTGACTTAATTAGCACCTTAGTCAATTTGATTTAACCGTCTGTGATAAGCCATGGATATACCTTAATCCTGGACTGTTGGGGTGCCTTGAGGACCACGTTTGGGAACCTCTGGCCTAGGCATTTACTCCTACCCTAGAGTAAATCGTGACTCAATGAAATGGATTGACTTTCAACTCCAATCCTCAAGTATCACCAACAGGTCATGTTTTGTGGATGTCTTTAATCATGCATAGGTGATGTAATCTAATTTGCTGGGTCTGTGATAATCAAACTGCTCCCACAGAAATCCTTAAAACATGACCTGTAGGAAAACTTGAGGATTGAGTTTGATAACCCCTGCTTTAAGTCAATGTGATAATTAATCAATCATCTTTAATTACAAAAAAATCTCCTACATGATTTTTCCTACTGTAGGTGATTAATAGTTCAGCAATTTTGGTAACATTTCTATGTGTATATAAATGTAGTGTACAAACATACTATGGGGGATATTCAATTGTTTGAAAAGTCAGTTGGGTGTCTGTTTTTTTCCTATCTAATAGGAAAAAAAAGACACCCAACCGACTTTTCAAACATTTGAATTCTCCCCTATATGTCTTCTAGATCTGCTGCTAATTTCTTTTTGTCAATATTGATTGATCATATTGTGGTGATAGTTATACCAACTGTTTCTAGACAGAAACCCTGAAAACATGAGCAGTTGGGGTAGGATTGCTAAACGTCCCAATTTTCCTGGGATCGTACCAGAATTGGGGTCTTTGTCAGTGGTGTATCCCCAAGACAATCTTCAGGACGCCCTAATATCCCAGTTTTGTGGGGAGGGTGACGGGAGGAGTGGCCTCAGTTGCTGTCACTGATGGCATTCTGGTGGTCTTGGCGCTTATCACAGTGTACAGGCATACCCCCCCCCCCCCCCACCACCACCACCACGCACACGCACATCCAAAAGTCAAGACAGAGCCCGCAACAGCCTGAACCAGAAGTACCGTGCATTCTCCTAGGGTGCAGCAGCTGGATCTGCCACTGGCACCACTACTTTTGTGAATAGTGGTCTGGGTGGGTGTCATGCCGGGGACGGAGAGGAGGGTACTTACCTCCGTTCCCCTCTGGTGGGCGGCATCTCATGGCGGGCTTTGGTGCAGCATCGGGCTTCCAGCCTGGAGGGACTTGTGTCCGTTCGGATTCAAGTCCTTCCAATCGGATTGTGAAAATTTGAATGGCACGCCAAGCACCGCATTGGCAGCCAATGGGGAAAGGCCGCGGTGAGCCAATCAGGGCTCGCCACGTCATAGCTCCGCCCCCTCCCAGTGTCATATAATAGACGCTGCGGAGCGGGAGAGCTCAGTCAGGCGCCGGGCGCTGAAGCAAGAAGAGCTCCAGAGGACGAAGACAGAAGAAACAGCGGCAGAGAAGACAGAAGAAGCTGTGGCGGAGAAGACCAAAGAAGCGGAGAAAGGAGCCCAGCGGCGGAGGACCAGCGGAGAGTGCTGCAGCGTGTGGGAAGCAAAAGAGCTGACGAAGCTCCCCACTGCAGCCTCTCCCACCGAGTTGGGTAGGCGGCCTTGGGCCACCAGTACCTATATTTAATCCTCCCTAGAGCACCAGGGTTCAGGCGTTAGGCCTGTGGATATTGTTAGGCCCCTTCGGCCTGTGCCCACATCCAGGCCTCCGGCCTTTGCCCACATATAGGCTTTAAGCCTGAATCTTTACAGGGACAACTCCAGCTTGAATGTGTGTAAATTGTCCGGTGAGTGAGATAATCCATTGAAGTTTCAGGATAAAGGGTTGCAGTGCACAGGGCACGGCCCAGATGAGGCTCCACAGGGAGTGGGCCTGTGCAGTAGCTTACTGGTGATCTGTGTCTGGCTGGGTGTGAGGGACCGGCTGGTTCCCATGCTGTGCAAACTGTAAAGCATTGGAGGGGCTGTGGAGTAACGGACCCGTCCCACACACCTCAACTTCCCGTTAACCTGGAATGGACAGATGTCTACAACAGAGAACCCTATTCGCGCTTGCGTAAAGGGGGGAGCACCCACAGTGCCTGTTAACCTGTGAGCGAAGCCGGCCATACGGGGTTATCATATATCAACACGCAGGGGTATTATTCAGTCTGATTCGTTGCATTGTGTTTGTACATTGATGGTGTGATCTCTGTCAATTTGAGCTAGAAACAGTAGTCACAGTTGTATTTGTTGTATTGTTCAGCAGGTGAAGTTAGGCAGAAGTTAGTTGTTAGCCGTTAGTTAGATAAGCCTGCAGTTAGGGAGGCTGCTCTTCTTTCCTTTACAGAAGCAGAGATCCGCTACAATCAAGGTGACCAGTGGGTCAGAAGTGAGTATTGCTCTGTGTCTGTTTGTTACCCCCCCCCCCCCTCCCCCCGTGCACCAGTCTAGGGGTTTGCTCACGGATGTGAGAACCCCATCGTCACACCACGCGCTAGAGTGCGAGTGTGTGAAAATTGGGTTGCTGAGACTTCTAGCCAGTGATGACCTTTGACCCAACCGGTGAAGGTTGCCGCTACCTCGATGTTTCCCCTTCTCCGCTGGGAAAAAGGGTCAATACTTCTTAATCAGCTCACTCTCCTTCCTAGATTGACTGATGACCGCTTTTGGGAGGAGGTTTCCATGTTCTGGATTTGTCCGGAGGTCCTGGTTCATTAAACTTCAGCATCCTGCCAGTGAGAGGGTCCGGCCACAGGTAAGCAGTGGGACTACACCTGCACGGCAGCAGGCACTGCATCGCTGTTCACCCCGTCACACTTTTACCACCGTGGCCCCTGTGTGCTGTGGTAGCAGTAGTGCCCAGGGCTTGGGTTGCAGAGTGTTACGGGTGACGTGCTGCTGCACTAGTTGGGCTTGAGGGCACAGAGGTGCAATAGACACATGTGATAGCAGCACTGAACATGTTCTATAATAAAGGCAAGGCCAGATTAATAATGGGGTGGATTGGGCTCCAGCTCCAGGCCTCCCATAAAAATAGGCCCATCATCATGGCAGCATGATGATCACTAGCCACCAACTGGCCACATGGTTGGTTTTAAATCATATTTATTAAGAATGCATTTCTATTTTTCTTAAAAATGTAAGCAATTTTTTTTATATTTTTACATATTTAGAGAGACATTTGAGCTGATAGTATAGGGGATGCACATGCCAACACCTCCCCCATTTCTCACAATAGGCCCTTCAATATTTTCAGCTCCAGGCCCATGTTGCCCTTAATCCGGCCCTGAACAAAGGTATCAAGTAAGTTCTATTACTCGGCTATATCAGTACATCACATCACCAGCAACACACTGGGGAGCATCTATCAGGCGGGGGATTACTGAGATATACAGTATTAAGCTGACAACACTTTTTTTTTCTTTTCTTTTTTTATGTATTCGATGAGCAAATTTGGGAATGTAGAGAACACACCTCACCTGGCTTCTATTGTGACATATCGTTGTTCCAGGGTGTAAAGCCGCATACACACAGTGCGATATAACTACCGATATGGACTATATAGTCCATATCAGTAGAAAACATAGTACATATCGTACTGTGTATATACACCTTGTGATGCCGATGTGCTCTCCCGCGGGGTCGGGATCCCAGGAAAAAATAGACTGTGCAGGCAAGTCAATTTTGACTAGAAAGCGTACAATCTAGTACATACTATAGTACAGTCAAAATCGTACATAGCCAAAATCGCACCGTGTGTATAGTCAATCAAGGGGAATCGCATAGTGCAAATCGGCCACATAGGTAGAATTGCACTGTGTTTAGACCCCTAAAGGGGGAGATTCAAATGTTTGAAAAGTCAGTTGGGAGTCTATTTTTTCTTATCTAATAGACAGGAAAAAACAGACACCCAACCGACTTTTCAAACATTTGAATCTCCCCCTAAGTGTAATTTTGCATCTCATGTACCCACTGCTAGTCCTGGAGCAATAAATGCTTTTTTCTCACTGTTCTATGCTACTGACTGATGTGCACATACTGCAAGCAAGGTGAGCAGCTGGTTACTACAGTAAGTACTTACTAACTGCATTGCTAGAATTCACAAACTCCCATATATGTTTTTTTTGTTTGTTTTGTTTTAATGATTTATATCAATCTCCTATAATAGCCCAGGTCTGTCACTCTGTGACTGTGTGGATAACACTGGGCATGGCTAGGAGCTCTCATTGGGTTAGCAGCAGGTCTATCACACCCAGTCCACATTTGATTGGGTGAGAAACTCCCTCCCACACAGGTTACATCCAATCTACCATCAGTCAGCTCTGCCCTTTGGCTGCTGTGTGTTCCCAGAGCAGGATTAACAATGGGGCTGATGGAGCTGCAGCTGCAGGTCCACACCCCAAAATAGGCCCACTGCATCTGCAGCAGCATACCCTCCAACAATTTACACATAAAAGTTGGTAAAACTGCACAGCACTCTCACCTTTTACATTGATTCAGCGAGTCAGTCAGTTCTGCCAGCCAGTCACTATTGTTACTGCCGGTGTCCCAAAGCACCACATTACAGGGAAGTAGACACACTAAATAAACTACAGCCCCTAGCAGCCTTTAGTGCCGAAGCATTCCAGCGCTAAGGCCTGCTGGGAGCTGTAGTTTATTGAGTGCATCTTCTTCCCTGTAATGCAGCGCACTGGGACATCGGCGCTAACAATAGTGACTAGCTGCTTGGCTGCTGTGCGAGTCTCCAGGAGAGCCACTGCCAAAGGGAGGACAGCAGCCTAGCTGCTTCAAGGAGGAGAAGCAGGATAAGCATTAACCGCACCTACCCCACTCGCAGTACCTCCGGGCCCCATCCGCGGCACCCCCACATCCCCCCTCCACCACCCGCAGTGGCTCCGGACCTCCTCCCCCACCCACAGCACCCATGCACCCACCCCTCCCCCACCCGCGGCATCCCGCAACCACCCCTCCCCCACCCGTGGCACCACTGGACCCCTCCCCAATCCATGTCTCCCCCGCACCGCCACTCCCCCAACCACAGCACCTACTAGGTGATTCATCGGGCCCTGCGTGTGCTGTTCATGCCATTGCAAGGGGCTACGACCCCTTAACCATTGCATGCCCTTTGTCCGTGCAATATTTAACCACTCACACAGTTATTATTGGAGGTAATACTCCATATAATACAAATATTGCATGACGCAAAGGCGTGCAAGGGTTAAGGGGGCGTAGCCCCTTACGACAGTGTGAAGAGTGCCTTTAGGGCGCGATGAATCACCTAGTTCATAAATATATACTGATGATATGTCGTGAGAACGTGTTCCGGATTTTTTTTTTTTTAAACATAGCAGCCCTATGTTGGTGGCACTTGAGAATTGGACTTGAGAACCACTAATTTAGATAATATTACTGAGGGCAACTCAGCTATGTTTGGCTGCCTCTGTAGAGGCATATGAACCACCTGTGTGGGTGCAGCACTCTCATTTGGGCTGGAGCAACCACTACCCCGCATGGGGTTTTTAAGTCATATTGTAGGGGATGGGGAGGGGGTAAGGTGAAAATCCCTAAAAATTTTACAACTTGGCTCTTATGGGCAAACGCTTCAGCTGGTGCACTTGTGTGCTGGAACTGAAAGTACAGATTTGCTGCCAGTCAGTTTCACTAATACAAAAATAATTATATTGTAAAAAAAAATGCTAATAAATAAGGAGAGTTATGGTAGACTTACCATTGTTAACTCTCTTTCTTTGATGTACACTGGGTTCCACAGGAAAACATTGGGGGGGGGGGGGGGGGTTGTAGTGTGGATCTTGATCCAGAGGCACCAACAGGCTAAAGCTTTAGGCTGTCCCAGGATGCACTGGGGCCTCCTCCTCTGTAACCCCGCCTCCAGGCACTGTGAGCTCAGTTTTGTTAACCAGTCCAGTGTAGGAGCAGGTAAGAGAGAAGGCAGATGTTAGTCAAATAGAACCACATTCTCACGACAGGAAAAGGGATCAGCGGCTAATGCCATACAGACCCATAGAAGCTAGGTGCGTCAGGGTGGGCGCCCTGTGGAACCCAGTGTACCTCGCATAATGAGAGTTAACAATGGTAAGTCTACCATAACTCTCCTTTTCTGCAGCGGGGTACACTGTGTTCCACAGGAAAACATCGGGGATGTCCTAAAGCAGTTCCTCAAAGGAGGGGATGTGCCTTAGTGGGTATGAGAACCCGGCATCCAAAGAAAGCATCCTGGGAGGCGGAAGTATCAAAGGAATGAACATGTTCACTGAGGACCACGTATTTGCCTTGCACAATTTTTCTGCGGACCCGCCACGGTGGGCCATCCAAAAAGGTCCAACAGGTTGAACACGATGGGCAATTTGCCTCTATTTAACCTCAAATACTATGTTACTATGTTACTCAAATACTATGTTTTACCGAGTAGAATGGGCTTTAATATCAGCAGGAGCTGGGAGTCCAGCCTGCGCATAAGCTTGTGCAATCACCATTCTAAGCCATCTGGCCAAAGTTTGCTTATTCGCAGGCCAGCCACGTTTGTGAAAACCAAACAGTACAAAAAGGGTATCTGACCTCCTGATAGAGGCAGTCCTCTCCACATATATATGGAGAGCCCTTACGACATACAAAGACCGCTGTTTGGGGGACAAAACCGAAGAGATAAAGGCCGGGACCACAATCTCTTGGTTAAGGTGAAAAGATGACACCACCTTAGGTAAATAACCTGGGCGAGTTCGTAGAACTGCCCGGTCATGATGTAATATTAGAAAGGGTGGACTACAGGACAAAACGCCTAGGTCCAACACCCTTCTAGCAGAAGCAGTAGCCTACAGAAACAGGACCTTGGCTGTGAGCCATTTAAGGTCCACTGACTCAAGAGGTTCAAATGGAGACTCTTGCAGGGCATTCAGGACAACAGACAGATCCCATGGAGCCACCGAAGGGACATAGGGAGGCTGAATCCTTAACACACCCTGAGTGAATGTATGAACGTGAGGTAGAGATGCAATTTGCCTCTGAAACCACACCGACAAGGCAGATATGTGAACTTTGAGGAAGGCCAGACGAAGGCCTAAGTCCAGGCATTGTTGCAGGAAAGCCAGGATTCTGGATGTTTTGAATCTGTACAAAGCATAGTTCATATCAGCACACCAGGTGAAGTAAGAATTCCAGACCCTGTAATAGATCCGGTCACATGCCGGTTTGGGGGCTTTCAACATAGTTTGGATGACCGGCTCAGATGACCTTTGGCCCTCAGGAGTGATGATTCAAAAGCCACACCATCAAAGCTAGTCTGGCCAGGTCTGGATAGAGACAAGGGCCCTGTACGAGGAGGTCTGGTCATTGAAGAAGTAGAAGAGGACGCTCTGTCAATAGACCCTGCAGGTCTGAGAACCAATGCCATCTGGGCCACGCCAGAGCGAATAGCAGTAGTATTCCTCCTTCTTGCTTGAACTTCCACAGGACCCTGGGCAGGAGTGACACTGGAGGGAACACGTAAGGCAGTCGAAAGTTCCATGGAATGGCGAGTGCATCCACGAACGCTGCTGGAGGATCCCTGGTCCTTGATCCGAAAACCGGATCAAGTCAAGACGCCATCAGGTCTACATCTGCTAGGCCCCGCGTGTCCACTAGGAGTTGAAAGACTTCCGGATGAAGATTCCACTCTCCGGTGTGTACGTCCTGACGACTGAGGAAGTACGCTTCCCAGTTTAGGACACCCCGGAATGAACACTGCCGATATTGCTGGCAGATGGCTTTCCGCCCATCGAAGGATTTCTGACACATTGCCATGCGGCTTCGAGTGCCGCCTTGATGATTGATGTATGCCACTGTGGTGGCATTGTCTGACCGTACTTGAACAGGACTGTTTTGTACCAGAGGCAGGGCGAGAGTTAAGGCATTGAACACCGCCTGCAGCTACAGAATGTTTATCGGGAGGAGAGACTCCTCCATGGTCCAACGACCCTTGAAAGAGTGTTGTTCCAACCCAGCACTCCATCCCCGCAGACTGGCATCCGTCGTCAGCAGGACCCTGTAGGGGATCCAGAGGGGACGGCTCTTGCTCAATTGCTGGTCCTGTAGCCACCAGGTCAGCGATTGACGACCCTCCGGAGTCAAAGTAATCATGTGAGATTTGATCCGATGAGGTAGGCCATTCCACTTGGAAAGAATTAACCTCTGCAGAGGGCAGGAATGAAATTGAGCGTACTCTACTATGTTGAATGCTGACACCATCAGGCCAAGTACTTGCATCGCCGAGTGTATCGACACTCTGGGGTGACAAAGGAAGCATCTTATCTTGTCTTGAAGTTTTAGGACTTTCTCCGGAGACAGGAACAGAAGTTGACTGTGTGTCCAGGAGTGTCCCCAGGTGCACCATGCTCTGAGCTGGGACCAGCGAGGATTTCTTCCAATTGATGAGCCACCCGTGGGCTTGTAGGAAGCTTACCATCAGTTGTAGATGACTGAGGAGGACATCGTGGGAGTTTGCCAGGATCAGCAAGTCGTCCAGATATGGCAGGATCCTGACTCCCTGGCTACGGAGATGTGCCGTCATTACGGCCATGACCTTGGTGAAGATCCGAGGAGCCGTAGACAGTCCAAATGGCAGAGCCTGGAACTGATAGTGTAGGTTGACAATAACAAACCGCAGATACTGCTTATGTGACTTGGCAATAGGTATATACAGGTACGTATCCTGAATATCCAGGGATACCATATAGTCTCCGGGTTCCATCACCAGTACAATTGAGCGCAGCGTATCCATATGGAACTTGGACACTCTCACAAACTTGTTTAGTGGTTTGAGGATGAGTATAGGCGGAAGCACCCATTAGGTTTCAGGACTAGAAACAGGGTCGAGTAGTAACCACTGCCCCTTTGGGACAGAGGTACCGGCACTACCACTCCTGTATCCTGTAGAGAACTTACAACCTTCTGCAGAGCTTGCGCCTTTAGTGGATCCGAAGGGATGACCGTGCTGCAAAACTGGCGAGGGGGACATCTCTTGATAGAGACTGCGTACCTGTGAGAGACAACTTCTTGCACCCATGCATCTGAAGTGGTCTTCATCCATACCTTGGTGAACTGCAGAATTCAGCCCCCCACCCTGGGGCCCGCCCCATCATGCGGCAGGCTTGTCTTGTTTAGAAACAGGCTGATGGGCCGCCCAGGATTGCTTTGTCTTGGGCTTAGTGGTTTTGGAAGCACGAGATTGTCTCGGGTATGCCTGACCTTTTGCTTTCCCTTGAGGTCGAAAGGATCAAAAGGTGGTACCTTTTGCCTTCTGTGCAGAAGGATTAGTATTTGGAAGAAAGGAAGTCTTGGCAGCCACCAGTTCAGACACCATTTTATTTAGGTCTTCCCCAAACAATATGTCTCCCTTAAAAGGGAGTACCTCCAAGGTCTTTTTGGAGTCCAGGTCCACTTTCCATGACCTCAACCACATAATACGGCGAGCCAGGACAGACGTAGTTGATGCCTTGGGGCCACCAACACACCCGCCTCAGAGGACACCTCTTGAATATAATAAGAGGCGGTGGTGATGTGAGACAAGTATTGTCTGGCATTGTCAGATATATCCTCGGGCAGCTCTTCCTCTAATGCCTGAACCCATGCTTCAATACCTTCAGCAGCCCAGGATGCAGCAATAGTGGGTCTATGTGCAGTACCTGTCAGGGAGTAAATAGATTTCAGGCATCCCCCCACGCGCTTATCTGTCGTTTTTTTCAGTGAAGTGACAGTGGTGACAGGCAGAGTTGATGACACCACTAGGCGGGTGACATGAGAATCCGCCGGCGGTGATTTTCCCACTTGTTACATAACTCTGCAGGGAGAGGATAGTGAGCTAAGGCCCGTTTAGAGAGAGGGAATTTATTCTCTGGATTAGACCAGGGTTCCTGCCTGATGTCCACCAAATGGTCAGAATGGGGTAACAGATTTTTAGCCAGCTTTTGCCGTTTAAACATGTCAGTTTTCTTGGTGACAGTAGTGGGTTCCTCATCATCAGTGATTTGTAGGATTTACTTAATAGCAACCACTAGAGCAGGGGCATTAATTTTCATTGTCTAATCCTCATCAGAAACGCCTGATTCAGTGTCTGACAGGACAGTATGCTCCCCCCTTCTCTTCAGATGAAATATCTGAGAGATTTGTGGATTGTGAAGAGGAAGCAGTCCGCTTAGATGACCCAGCGACATGGGAGTGACCTGAGGTAGATTTTTGTCTGACCAAGGAATGAGTCAACTGCTGCAACTGGTTAGACAAGTTTTCCGCCCAAGGAGAATTAACCATAGGGACTATTTGAGGCTGTAATGGTACAGGTGGTCCCATAGGGGGCGTTAGGCATTTCACTAGAGTACCCAGTAGGCTTGAGAACGCGGCCCAGGGTGGCTCCTGACTGGATAGAGGAGCTGCGGGCTGACTGGAGGGTGTATGACACATGGTACACAGGCCATCATACACAGCTTCCCCCTCTGGTAAATCTTTGGCGCATACTCTGCATGATGCAGGAGCATCCACAGATTTACTGCCCTTCCTGTTAGACATTGTACACAAATGCAACAGAGAGGTTTAGTACGATGAAGCCAGACAGAGTATAATACCTGCGCATAAATCCAATAGTATGTGACTAGGGGCCTTATTCAGACTTGATCGTAGCCGTGCAAAATTTTGCACGGCTACGATCAGCTACTCAGACATGCGGGGGGACGCCCAGCACAGGGCTAGTCCGCCCCGCATGTCTGGCTCTGCCCCGCCACACAAGTGCAACGATGCTTTTGTACTTGATGCACAGCGGCGATGCTTTTCTACTGGCAGGGAGCTACTCGTCGCTGTCCGGGTTTGTTGCGGCTGCGTGCGACATCAAACAGCCGCCACGGCCCGCCCCTCCTCATGGTCCGGCATGCCTGCATTGCCTGGACCACAGCCCTAAAACGGGCGGCCAAATGCCGCCAGCCCGCCTAGTGACTACAGAGATGGCCGTCGGCTGTCTGGCATGCGCCGGCCGTACTGCGGCGCCGGCGCATGCGCAGTTCAGACCTGATCCGCTGCTGTGTGAAAACGCACACAGCAGCGATCAGGCCTGAATTAGGCCCTGAGTCCCCAGTACACAACACCTGCGAATAAATCCAGTATTATGTGACTGAGTACACAGTAGAATACACTTAATAGGTAAATACTGTGACGCACTATATAAACGACCCTGACGCACCTAGTCCCTTAGGGTACAGAATATAGTGATAGATCTTTGGGAAACACTGAAAGGAGGTATATATCAGAATACTCGTACAATATATTCTGTATTTGGTACACGTTTTCTTAACTAACTCTGTATAGAGACATGTAGAATACTCAAGTGTTTGTAAAGTCACAGCGCTATATACATGCGGTTTTACAAGGGAGACCTTGCCCTGCAGTCCCAGAGACCAGCCGCAGCTATACTCCTAATATGATGCCCAGCATCTCAATCGGGAAGTACAGGAGAATGTGAGGAAGCTCCAGGGTGGGAAAATCTGCAGTAGATGTCGCCCTGGGCCAGGGGGAGAGGCTACAGGTGAAGCGCCAGCTCCCCTATGCTGGTCCTCACCGCCTGGTACTACGGAGTCTTATTAAAATGGGCATTAGTACAGCCGACCAGTACTCCTATGCCCTGCCGGATATAGTGTGGTTCCTGCTTGGTGACAGTGTCCATGCCAGCGTCGCGGTCCGTCTCCCTAGACCGCGACAAGAATGCAATTTAATGGCGGGTCCCGTCTGGGGGACCCTCTTACCTCCCCCCGTAGCAGCCACGCGAACCAGGACAGTGTCTGCGACTGTGTGCCTAAAGCCATAGCGTCTCTGCCACAAGTACCCGGGAACTGAGCCGTGGGAGTATGCAACGCTACTTGGGAGGTGATGGAGCCACAGCATAGAATGTCACCCTGACATGTAACAGTGCTGCGGCCCCTGAAATCTTCTTAGTAAGCTTTTTCAGGGCTTCCCAGTGCAGCCCCCCTGTTAGGTGACCTGCTGCTACAGGCACCAACTCGAAACTGAGCTCACAGTGCCTGGAGGCGGGGTTACAGAGGATGCCCCAATGCATCCTGGGACAGCCTAAAGCTTTAGCCTGTTGGTGCCTCTGGATCAAGATCCACTCTACACCCCCAATGTTTTCCAATGTGGAACACAGTGTAACCTGCTGCAGAAACATAAGATATATATCTAACATATTGATTGATGCCCTTGATATAGGCCCTCATTCCGAGTTGATCACTCGCTAGCTGCTTTTAGCAGCAGTGCAAACGCTAAGCCGCTGCCCTCTGGGAGTGTATCTTAGCTTAGCAGAAGTACGAACGAAAGGATCGCAGAACGGCGGCTAAATTTTTTCAAGCAGTTTCTGAGTAGCTGCAGACCTACTCCTACCTTGCGATCACTTCAGTCTATTTAGTTCCTGTTTTGACGTCACAAACACGCCCTGCGTTCGGCCAGCCACTCCCCCGTTTCCCCAGGCACGCCTGCGTTTGTATCTGACACACCTGCCTTTTTCAGCACACTCCCGGAAAACCGTGAGTTACCTCCAAGAAACGCCCCATTCCTGTCAATCACTCAGCGGTCAACAGTGCGACTGAAAAGCGGCGCTCGACCTTGTGTGAAACTACATTGGCTTTTGTGAAAGTACGTCGCGCGTGCGCAGTGCGCACCATACGCATGCGCAGAAGTGCCGATTTTTTGCCTGATCACTGCGCTGCGAACGGCAGCTAGCGATCAACTCGGAATGAGGGCCATAGTGTGCACATCAGGCGCACTTAAATTGTAACTTCCTAATCTGTGCCCTATGGAGCTGTGAGCTAAATCTAGCATTTTATGGGAAAAATTGCTGCGATGAAGGGTGACATAGCTATCGTTCCAATGGCACTACACGGGCATCGCCCATAACTGAACTGACCGCATTGACATTGGGCCGGTACGTAAGTCTATGTTTGTGAACTGCATTTCAGTTGCCATACGATTATGTATCAAACTAAGTTATAATGTATTTTATATATCAATATACTAAGTCAATAAATGTAACATACAGTGCACCCGGAAAGTATTCACAGCGCTTTACTTTTCCCAAATTTTGTTATGTTACAGCCTTATTGCTAACTGGAATAAATTCATTTTTCCCCTCAAAATTCTACACACAATACCCCATAATGACAACGTGAAAAAAGTTTTATTGCGATTTTTGCAAATTTATTAAAAATAAAAAACTAAGAAATCACATGTACATAACAGTGACGTGCGGTGAGGTCAATGGCTGGGGAGGCACTGGCCAGTGTGGGTGGTGCAATGAGCGAAAGAGAGAGAGAGAGAGGGGGATAGTGTTAGAGACAGAACAATGAGAGTGCAGTCACACAGGGGGAGGGGTGGTCTTCAGTATGCCGGCAGTCGGCCTCCCGGCGACCAGCATACCAGCGCCGGGAGCTCGACAGCCGACATACCGACACTTATTCTCCCTCGTGGGGGTCCACGACCCCCCTGGAAGGAGAATAAAATAGTGTAGCGCGCCCGTAGCGTGGCGAACGCAGCGAGCCCGCAAGGGGCTCATTTGCGCTCGCCACACTGTCGGTAAGCCGGCGGTCGGGCTCCCGGCGCCGGTATGCTGGTCACCGGGAGCCCGACCGCCGGCATATCGTAGTGAATCCATGGGGAGGAATAGGGGCAGAGAGAGGTGACTGGGGGAGGTAATAGATGGTGTCAAAAACAGTACAATGAGAGAGCAGTCACAAAGGGAGAGGGGCAGAGACGGGAAGGTGGAGAGACTGAAGGGGGCTGTGGCTGGGGGTAATTAGTTAGGGCAATGATAGAGCAGTCACACAAGAAGAGGGGCAAAAGAGAGGACAAGTAGAGAAACAGGAGAGTGAGAGTGTCAGAGTTAGGAAAATGAGGGTGCAGCCAGGGCCGGTGCTAGGGTGTCCGGCGCCCCCCTGCAAACAAATTTGCGCCCTCACTCCCATGTGTAGTAAAGGGACAGTGCTCGCCAAAGGGGCGTGGTCTCACATGGAAGGGGCATGGCCACATAATAGTGTCCCCAATTAAAATTACGCTACACAGTATCACAATCATATTAACATTGGCCCTCATTCCGAGTTGTTCGCTCGTTCTTTTTCATCGCATCGCAGTGAAAATCCGCTTAGTACGCATGCGCAAAGTTCGCACTGCGACTGCGCCAAGTAACTTTACTATGAAGAAAGTATTTTTACTCACGGCTTTTTCTTCGCTCCGGCGATCGTAATGTGATTGACAGGAAATGGGTGTTACTGGGCGGAAACACGGCGTTTCAGGGGCGTGTGGCTGAAAACGCTACCGTTTCCGGAAAAAACGCAGGAGTGGCCGGAGAAACGGTGGGAGTGCCTGGGCGAACGCTGGGTGTGTTTGTGACGTCAACCAGGAACGACAAGCACTGAACTGATCGCACAGGCAGAGTAAGTCTGGAGCTACTCTGAAACTGCTAAGTAGTTAGTAATCGCAATATTGCGAATACATCGGTCGCAATTTTAAGAAGCTAAGATTCACTCCCAGTAGGCGTAGGCTTAGCGTGTGTAACTCTGCTAAATTCGCCTTGCGACCGATCAACTCGGAATGAGGGCCATTATACCACACGTAGTGTCCCCGATTCATATTGCACCAAATAGTTGTGTATCTAATTCACATTACGACACACAGTAGTGCTCCTTATACACAATAACCACAGTAGTGTCCCTTATACACATAACACCCGCAGTAGTAGTGCCACACAAAATGCCCACAATGATAGCGTGCCTAATACATAATGCTCACAGTAGTCATGCCACACAGAATGCCCACAGCAGTAGTGCCACACAGAACACCCACAGTAGTAGTGCCACTCAGAACGCCCACAGCAGTAGTGCCACACAGAACGCCCACAGTAGTTGTGCCACACAGAACGCCCACAGTAGTGGCACACAGAACGACCACAGTAGTAGTGCCACACAGAACGCCCACAGTAGCAGAGATGTGCACTTGAAATTTTTCGGGTTTTGTGTTTTGGTTTTGGGTTCGGTTCCGCGGCCGTGTTTTGGGTTCGAACGCGTTTTGGCAAAACCTCACCAAATTTTTTTTGTCGGATTCGGGTGTGTTTTGGATTCGGGTGTTTTTTTCAAAAAACACTAAAAAACAGCTTAAATCATAGAATTTGGGGGTCATTTTGATCCCAAAGTATTATTAACCTCAAAAACCATAATTTCCACTCATTTTCAGTCTATTCTGAATACCTCACAATATTATTTTTAGTCCTAAAATTTGCACCGAGGTCGCTGGATGACTAAGCTAAGCGACCCTAGTGGCCGACACAAACACCGGGCCCATCTAGGAGTGGCACTGCAGTGTCACGCAGGATGGCCCTTCCAAAAAACACTCCCCAAACAGCACATGACGCAAAGAAAAAAAGAGGCGCAATGAGGTAGCTGTGTGAGTAAGATAAGCGACCCTAGTGGCCGACACAAACACCGGGCCCATCTAGGAGTGGCACTGCAGTGTCACGCAGGATGGCCCTTCCAAAAAACACTCCCCAAACAGCACATGACGCAAAGAAAAAAAGAGGCGCAATGAGGTAGCTGTGTGTGTAGCTAAGCGACCCTAGTGGCCGACACAAACACCTGGCCCATCTAGGAGTGGCACTGCAGTGTCACGCAGGATGGCCCTTCCAAAAAACACTCCCCAAACAGCACATGACGCAAAGAAAAAAAGAGGCGCAATGAGGTAGCTGTGTGAGTAAGATAAGCGACCCTAGTGGCCGACACAAACACCGGGCCCATCTAGGAGTGGCACTGCAGTGTCACGCAGGATGGCCCTTCCAAAAATTTTTACATGCTCTGTACTATGACATTGGGCATCGGCCTTGGCAGACGACGTTGCTGGCATTTCATCGTCTCGGCCATGACTAGTGGCAGCAGCTTCAGCACGAGGTGGAAGTGGATCTTGATCTTTCCCTAATTTTGGAACCTCAACATTTTTGTTCTCCATATTTTAATAGGCACAACTAAAAGGCACCTCAGGTAAACAATGGAGATGGATGGATACTAGTATACTTATGGATGGACGAGCGACTGCCGACACAGAGGTAGCTACAGCCGTGGACTACCGTACTGTGTCTGCTGCTAATATAGACTGGATGATAATGAGATGAAATCAATATATATATATATATATATATATATATATATATATATATATATATATAATATCACTAGTACTGCAGCCGGACAGGTATATATATTTATTATGTAATGACTGATGACGGACCTGCTGGACACTGTCAGCTCAGCAGCACCGCAGACTGCTACAGTAAGCTACTATAGTAGTATGTATAAAGAAGAAAGAAAAAAAAAAAAACCACGGGTAGGTGGTATACAATTATGGATGGACGAGCGACTGCCGACGCAGAGGTAGCTACAGCCGTGGACTACCGTACTGTGTCTGCTGCTAATATAGACTGGATGATAATGAGATGAAATCAATATATATATATATATAATATAACACTAGTACTGCAGCCGGACAGGTAGATATATTTATTATGTAATGACTGATGACGGACCTGCTGGACACTGTCAGCTCAGCAGCACCGCAGACTGCTACAGTAAGCTACTATAGTAGTATGTATAAAGAAGAAGAAAGAAAAAAAAAACGGGTAGGTGGTATACAATATTATATATATATTATATACAATTATATATATATATATATATATATATATATATATTAAACTGGTGGTGATTATTAAACTGGTGGTCAGGTCACTGGTCACACTATCAGCAACTTGCAAGTAGTACTCCTAAGCAGACAATCACAATATATATTATACTGGTGGTCAGTGTGGTCACAATGGCAGTGTGGCACTCTGACAGCAAAAGTGTGCACTGTACGTTATATGTACTCCTGAGTCCTGCTCTCAGACTCTAACTGCTCCCCACTGTCAGTGTCTCCCCCACAAGTCAGATATACATTATACAGTCACACTATCTATCTATCACTTCAGCAAGTAGTAGTACTCCTCCTAATGCTCCCCAAAATTACTACTGTGTCTCTCTCTACTCTAGTCTCACTCTCTTCTCTATAAACGGAGAGGACGCCAGCCACGTCCTCTCCCTATGAATCTCAATGCACGTGTGAAAATGGCGGCGACGCGCGGCTCCTTATATAGAATCCGAGTCTCGCGATAGAATCCGAGCCTCGCGAGAATCCGACAGCGGGATGATGACGTTCGGACGCGCTCGGGTTAACCGAGCAAGGCGGGAAGATCCGAGTCGCTCGGACCCGTGTAAAAAAACCTGAAGTTCGGGCGGGTTCGGATTCCGAGGAACCGAACCCGCTCATCTCTACACAGTAGTAGTGCCACACAGAACGCCCACAACAGTAGTGCCACACAGAACATCCACAGTAGTAGTGCCACACAGAACGCCCACAACAGTAGTGCCACACAGAACGCCCACAACAGTAGTGCCACACAGAACGCCCACAGTAGTTGTGCCACACAGAACGCCCACAGTAGTCGTGCCACACAGAACGCCCAACAGAAGTAGTGCAACAATTAATGCCCCTTACACTTAAGTCAACCGGAGGGGAGGGGAGGAAATAGAGGTGGTGTGTGGTACTTACCGCACACAGATCCGTGGAGAGTGCTGCCAGCGCCGCTGCCTAAAGTGCAGTGAGGAGGGAGGGAGCCGGAGGGACCAAGCCGGAGCCGCGCTTCACGCTGCTGAGCGGGAGAGCACCAGCTCTGTGTGGGAGAGTGCTGCCGGCGCCAGGGCCGGATTAAGCTTTAGGGGGGCCCGGAGCACTTAAGACAGGGAGGCCTTCTCCTCTTGTCAGCACCGCCGCCTGGCTGTGTCTGCGCAGGTCCTATCCCACGGGGCCATCTAGAACATACAAGAGCTTGGGTAATGGAGGGAGCCTTCAGCTCATCTCCCCAGTGTCTCTCAGACTCAATCACCTCCTAGTATCTCTTTATTACTGTGGATGTGATGCGTCTTTCTTTATGTTGGAAATCCCGTGAGTGCTGCATGGCTTGCTTGTTTATGTATTCCCTATTTGGAGGGCACAGAGACCATTTGCTGTTGTGGGAAAGCTGGTGTCAGTCACATTGCCTCATATAAAGTACAGAATATATGATTTTATATATATATATATATATATATATATAATAAGAATTTACTCACCGGTAATTCTATTTCTCGTAGTCCGTAGTGGTTGCTGGGTACTCCGTAAGGACCATGGGGAATAGACGGGCTCCGCAGGAGACTGGGCACTCTTTAAAGAAAGATTAGGTACTACATCTGGTGTGCACTGGCTCCTCCCTCTATGCCCCTCCTCCAGACCTCAGTTAGGGAAACTGTGCCCGGAAGAGCTGACATTACTAGGAAAGGATTTGGAATCCAGGGTAAGACTCATACCAGCCACACCAATCACACCGTACAACTTGTGATAACTATACCCAGTTAACAGTATGAACAATAGCTGAGACTCATTCAACAGATGGCTCAGAATAACCCTATAGTTAAGCAATAACTATATACAAGTATTGCAGAAGTCCGCACTTGGGACGGGCTCCCAGCATCCACTACGGACTACGAGAAATAGAATTACCGGTGAGTAAATTCTTATTTTCTCTGACGTCCTAGTGGATGCTGGGTACTCCGTTTGGACCATGGGGATTATACCAAAGCTCCCAAACGGGCGGGAGAGTGCGGATGACTCTGCAGCACCGAATGAGCAACCTCAAGGTCCTCCTCAGCCAGGGTATCAAACTTGTAGAATTTTGCAAACGTGTTTGACCCCGACCAGGTAGCAGCTCGGCAAAGTTGTAAAGCCGAGACCCCTCGGGCAGCCGCCCAAGAAGAGCCCACCTTCCTCGTGGAATGGGCTTTTACTGATTTAGGATGCGGCAGTCCAGCCGCAGAATGTGCAAGTTGAATCGTGCTACAGATCCAGCGAGCAATAGTCTGCTTAGAAGCAGGAGCACCCAGCTTGTTGGGTGCATGCAGGATAAACAGCGAGTCAGTATTTCTGACTCTAGCCGTCCTGGAAACATAGATTTTCAGGGCCCCGACTACATCCAGCAACTTGGAATCCTCCAAGTCCCGAGTAGCCGCAGGCACCACAATAGGTTGGTTCAAATGAAACGCTGATACCACCTTAGGGAGAAATTGGGGACGAATCCTCAATTCTGCCCTGTCCATATGGAAGATCAGATAAGGGCTTTTACATGACAAAGCCGCCAATTCTGACACACGCCTAGCTGAAGCCAAGGCCAAAAACATGACCACTTTCCACGTGAGATACTTCAACTCCACGGTCTGAAGTGGCTCAAAACAATGTGATTTCAGGAAATCCAACACTAAGTTGAGATCCCAAGGTGCCACTGGAGGCACGAAAGGGGGCTCAATATGCAGCACTCCCTTAACAACGTCTGAACTTCAGGCAGCGTCTTTCCTAGCCTTTAACAGCGTAGGAATCACTTTATCTGGAACGCCCTTTTCCGTTAGGATCCGGCGTTCAACCACCAAGCCTTCAAACGCAGCCGCGATAAGTCTTGGAACAGACAGGGCCCCTGCAGTAACAGGTCCTGTCTGAGAGACAGAGGCCATGGGTCCTCCGAGATCATTTCTTGTAGTTCTGGGTACCAAGTTCTTCTTGGCCAATCCGGAACTACGAGTATAGGCCCTCATTCCGAGTTGATCGGTCGCAAGGCGAATTTAGCAGAGTTACACACGCTAAGCCGCCGCCTACTGGGAGTGAATCTTAGCTTCTTAAAATTGCGACCGATGTATTCGCAATATTGCGATTACTAACTACTTAGCAGTTTCAGAGTAGCTCCAGACTTACTCTGCCTGTGCGATCAGTTCAGTGCTTGTCGTTCCTGGTTGACGTCACAAACACACCCAGCGTTCGCCCAGGCACTCCCACCGTTTCCCCGGCCACTCCTGCGTTTTTTCCGGAAACGGTAGCGTTTTCAGCCACACGCCCCTGAAACGCCGTGTTTCCGCCCAGTAACACCCATTTCCTGTCAATCACATTACGATCGCCGGAGCGAAGAAAAAGCCGTGAGTAAAATTACTTTCTTCATAGTAAAGTTACTTGGCGCAGTCGCAGTGCGAACATTGCGCATGCGTACTAAGCGGATTTTCACTGCGATGCGATGAAAAATACAGAGCGAACAACTCGGAATGAGGGCCATAGTTCTTACTCCTCTCTTACTTACTATCCTCAGTACCTGGGGTATGAGAGGAAGAGGAGGGAACACATAAACCGACTGGTACACCCACGGTGTCACTAGTGCGTCCACAGCTATCGCCTGAGGGTCTCTTGACCTGGCGCAATACTTTTTTAGCTTTTTGTTGAGGCGGGACGCCATTATGTCCACCTGTGGCCGTTCCCAACGGTTTACAATCTGCGTGAAGACTTCTGGATGAAGTCCCCACTCTCCCGGGTGGAGGTCGTGCCTGCTGAGGAAATCTGCTTCCTAGTTTTCCACACCCGGAACGAACACTGCTGACAGTGTTAGCATGTGATACTCCGCCCATCAGAGAATCCTTGTGGCTTCTGCCAACGCCATCCTGCTTCTTGTGCCGCCTTGTCGGTTTACATGGGCGACAGCCGTGATGTTGTCTAACTGAATCAGCAACGGCTTGTTTTGAAGCAGGGGTTCTGCTTGACTTAGGGCATTGTAAATGGCCCTTAGGTCCAGAATATTTATGTGTAGGGAAGTCTCCTGACTCGACCATTGTCCTTGGAAGTTCCTTCCCTGAGTGACTGCTCCCCAACCTCGGAGGCTTGCATCCGTGGTCACCAGGACCCAGTCCTGAATGCCGAATCTGCGGCCCTCGAGAAGATGAGCACTCTGCAGCCACCACAGCAGAGACACTCTGGCCCTCGGGTACAGGGTGATCAGCCGATGCATCTGAAGATGCGATCCTCACTTGTCTAACAGGTCCCACTGAAAGTTCCTTGCATGGAAACTGCCGAAGGGAATTGCTTCGTAAGAAGCTACCATCTTTTCCAGGACTCGCGTGCAATGATGCACCGACACCTGTTTTGGTTTCAGGAGGTCTCTGACCAGAGATGACAACTCCTTGGCCTTCTCCTCCGGGAGAAACACCTTCTTCTGTTCTGTGTCCAGAAACATGCCCAATATCAGCAGACGCGTCGTAGGAACCAGCTGCGACTTTGGGATATTCAGAATCCAGCCGTGCTGTTGTAGCACTTCCTGAGATAGTGCTACTCCGATCAACGACTGCTCCTTGGACCTCGCCTTCATAAGGAGATCGTCCAAGTACGGGATAATTATAATTCCCTTCTTTCGAAGGAGTATCATCATTTTGGCCATTACCTTGGAACACACCCTCGGTGCCGTGGACAGACCAAACGGCAACGTCTGGAATTGGTAATGGCAGTTCTGTACCACAACCTTGAGGTACTTCTGGTGAGGTGGGTAAATGGGGACATGTAGGTAAGCATCCATGATGTCCAGTGACACCATAATATCCCCCTCTTCCAGGCTTGCAATAACCGCCCTGAGCGATTCTAATTTGAACTTGAACTTCCTTATATAAGTGTTCAAGGATTTCAAATTTAGAATGGGTCTCACCGAACCGTCTGGTTTCGGTATCACAAACATTGTGGAATAGTAACCTCGTCCCTGTTGAAGGAGAGGAACTTTGATTATCACCTGCTGGAGGTACAGCTTGTGAATTGCCGCCAGTACTACCTCCCTTTCCTTGGGAGTAGCAGGCAAGGCTGATTTGAGGTAACGGCGAGGGGGAGACGTCTCAAACTCCAGCTTGTATCCCTGAGATACCTGTAGAACCCAGAGATCCACCTGTGAGTGAACCCACTGGTCGCTGAAGTTCCGGAGACGGGCCCCCATCGCATCTGGCTCCACCTGTGGAGCCCCAGCGTCATGCGGTGGACTTAGTGGAAGCAGGGGAGGATATTTGTTCCTGGGAACTGGCTGTCTGGTGCAGCTTTTTCCCTCTACCCCTGCCTCTGGGCAGAAAGGACGCGCCTCTGACCCGCTTGCCTTTCTGAGGCCGAAAGGACTGTACTTGATAATACGGTGCTTTCTTAGGCTGTGAGGGGACCTGAGGTAAAAAAGTCGACTTCCCAGCTGTTGCTGTGGACACGAGGTCCGAGAGACCGTCCCCAAACAATTCCTCACCCTTATAAGGCAAAACTTCCATGTGCCTTTTAGAATCAGCATCACCTGTCCACTGCCGAGTCCATAATACTCTCCTGGCAGAAATGGACATTGCATTAATTCTAGATGCCAGCCGGCAAATGTCCCTCTGTGCATCTCTCATATATAAGACTACGTCTTTAATATGCTCTATAGTTAACATTGATTCCCTTGACAGGGATACTATTTTGCTATCTGACAGGGAATCAGACCAAGCTGCTGCAGCACTACACATCCATGCTGAAGCAATAGCAGGTCTCAGTATAGTACCTGAGTGTGTATACACAGACTTCAGGATAGCCTCCTGCTTTCTATCTGCAGGCTCCTTTAAGGCGGCCGTATCCTGAGACGGCAGTGCCACCTTTTTTGATAAGCGTGTGAGCGCCTTGTCCACCCTAGGGGATGTCTCCCAGCGTAACCTATCCGTTGGCGGGAAAGGGTACGCCATTAGTAACCGTTTAGAAATCACTAGTTTCTTATCTGGGGAACACCACGCTTCTTCACACAATTCATTTAACTCATCAGATGGGGGAAAAGTCACTGGCTGCTTTTTCTCCCCAAACATAATACCCTTTTTTGTGGTAACCGGGTTAATGTCAGAAATGTGCAACACATTTCTCATTGCCGTAATCATACATCGGATGGCCCTTGTGGATTGTACATTTGTCTCATCCTCGTCGACACTGGAGTCAGACTCCGTGTCGACATCTGTGTCTGCCATCTGAGGTAGCGGTCGTTTTTGAGCCCCTGATGGCCTCTGAGATGCCTGGGCAGGCGCGGGCTGAGATGCCGGCTGTCCCAAAGCTGCATCATCGAACCTTTTATGCAAGGAGTTGACACTGTCGGTTAATACCTTCCACATATCCATCCACTCTGGTGTCGGCCCCGCAGGGGGCGACATCACACTTATCGGCACCTGCTCCGCCTCCACGTAAGCGTCCTCACCAAACATGTCGACACAGCCGTACCGACACACCGCACACACACACAGGGAATGCTCTGACTGAGGACAGGACCCCACAAAGTCCTTTGGGGAGACAGAGAGAGAGTATGCCAGCACACACCAGAGCGCTATATAACAGAGGGATATACACTATACACAAAGTGAATTTTCCCCCAATAGCTGCTTATATCACAATTTGCGCCTAAATTTATGTGCCCCCCCCTCTCTTTTTTACCCTTACTGTAGTGTATACTGCAGGGGAGAGCCTGGGGAGCGTCCTTCCAGCGGAGCTGTGAAGAGAAAATGGCGCTGGCTGTGCTGAGGAAGATAGCCCCGCCCCTTCAGCGGCGGGCTTCTCCCGCTGTTTTTAAGAAAATTATGGCGGGGGATTAGGCACATATACAGTTTAGAACTGTATTATGTGCAGTTTGCCATTAAGGTATACTAATTGCAGCCCAGGGCCCCCCCCCCCCCCCCCCCAGCGCCCTGCACCCACCAGTGACCGGAGCGTGTGGTGTGCTGTGGGAGCAATGGCGCACAGCTGCAGTGCTGTGCGCTACATTATTGAAGACCGGAGTCTTCAGCCGCCGATTTTCTCCGGTATCTTCCGTCTTCTGGCTTTGCAAGGGGGACGGCGGCGCGGCTCCGGGAATGGACGATCGAGGTCGGGCCCTGTGTTCGATCCCTCTGGAGCTAATGGTGTCCAGTAGCCTTAGAAGCACAAGCTAGCTGCAAGCAGGTAGGTTTGCTTCTCTCCCCTAAGTCCCACGTAGCAGTGAGTCTGTTGCCAGCAGATCTCACTGAAAATAAAAAACCTAACAAATACTTTCTTTATAGTGAACTCAGGAGAGCCCACTAAGTGCATCCAGCTCTGGCCGGGCACAGATTCTAACTGAGGTCTGGAGGAGGGGCATAGAGGGAGGAGCCAGTGCACACCAGATGTAGTACCTAATCTTTCTTTAAAGAGTGCCCAGTCTCCTGCGGAGCCAGTCTATTCCCCATGGTCCTTACGGAGTACCCAGCATCCACTAGGACGTCAGAGAAATATAGATATACACACATATATACATATACACACATACATACAGCACCTATTCCCGTCACTCCCCCAGATACACAGCCATATATTACTTGCTCTGGTGCCCTCCTGGGTATACTGGTACCATATATATGCAGGTTTGGTAAGGCGGCACTCAGGAGACGTTGTTACCACAGTGAATCCATCTTTATTTGCGTTATTATCCAACGCACATTTCGGGCCGATCGCCCATCGTAAGGGTTTGTCCCTGAGGACAGGCAATCGGCCTGGATAATAACGCAAATATATATATAATATCCAGAGGTTTGGCACTCCATATAAATGAACAGGGGCAATTTATACAATCACACACACACACACACACACACACGGAAAAAATATATATGTGGGAGGGCACAGTACGATATATATCTCAGAGCACCACTTTATTCCCGGCACCACAGCAGGCAGTCGGCGGCATTTCTCCCCCCCATCCCCTAAGAAGAAGTGGCCAGCAACCACAGTACTGCCGGCACACTGCACCCCCACCCATGGTACAGTTCTTCCCTCCGTCTGTCAGCTTACAGCCGGGGGTGGAAAACTCACCCCCAAACAGCAACTTCAAGCAAGCATTCAACCCGGCGCTCTGTGGAGCGCTTCAGAGAAGTGAAGCTGCTCCCTGGGGACTTCGCCGGGACAAACCTTTTGCGGAGGTACTGTCCCGGCAACTGCTTTCAGTAGTACTACCCCTGAGCCTCCCCTTTAATCCAGCTTGTGCCGGCACCGCTGCCTAAAGTGCAGGAGGAGGGGGCGGAAACAGGAGGGAGGGAGCCAGAGCCGCGCTACACGCTGTCTGCGTCTGTCATACAGTCAGTGTGACAGACGCAGAGGCAGCCGAGAGCCAGCAGCAACAGCAAAGCGGGGAGAGCGCCTCTTCCGACCAGCGCCTCCCTGCTTTGCAGGAGCTGCTGAGCGGGTAGCGCCGGCTCTGGGTGCAGCACTCACACAGGGAGAGGGGCAGTCACAGAGAGAGAGGAGGTGCAAATTGCACTATTTTGGTAATCTCTGTGAGTGCAAAAATCAGTTTCAGCATCATCACACCCCTCACTCCCATGTGCCTTGCTGTGCTCTAAATCAGGATGAGGCATAATACCGTGGGTGAGGGTGGTTAATGACCCAGGGGGACTTTATTGGCCCTCGGGTGTGCTTGTGAGGGGAGGTGGGGGGTATTGGTGTAATGCCCAATTATTTTAGACCTGTGGGACAGGGGTGTAACTTAGTGCACAGGGTTAGGGGAGGGGGTATGGTTCTTGTTATGGCAATGCTGGAAAAAAAAAATGTTTGAACATCTCATATTAGTGGCATTGTGACCTATATGTCCCAGACTGCTGAGCCTGATTCACCTACTGTGTGCATTCTTCCCTATCCCCATGTGCATTAAAGGGCATGATAGAACTTTCAGCAGCATCCCCCCGCAGGCAGTGCTAGTCATGGTGGGAGCTTCCTTTCCCTTCCCAGCGTATAGTAAGCAGAGGCCACGCCCACCCCATTGCTTATTGTATGAGTGACTTACTGTGAATGACAGAACTGCAGGGGTATGACAAGAGAGTTCCCTGTGCCATCACAGCTCGCCCACCAGATCTGATTGGACAGACTGCAAACAAGGAACTGTGTAGCTGAGCTGTACGTAACGGCTATGCCCTACATCACTCACAGTCACGATGCTGAAGTTAGCTTCTTATTCGGCCAGCTTCTTATTCACTTCTTATTCAAGCTCTAGCTTCTTATTCACTTCTTATTCGAACTCCAGCTTCTTATTCAGATCATTCAGTTTTGCAAGGGTTAATGAGTCTTGGGTAACAAATTTGACACCGGAAATCAACAGAGTAGGTTCCCTTACATATGACCCACTTGTATTTTGCCTGGCCCAACGCTGTTTTGGGCATGAAATACACTGGCAAAGTGGGCACACACAACATATTTTGACATTTTGAATAAGTAGCTGTAGTTTTGCAAGGATTAACCAGTCTTGGGCCACAAATTTGACACCTGAAATCAACAGAGGGTGGTCACTTACATATGACCCACTTGTATTTTGCTTGGCCCAACGCTGTTTTGGGCATGAAATACACTGGCAAAGTGGGCACACACAACATATTTTACCATTTTGAATAAGTAGCTGTAGTTTTGCAAGGGTTAACCAGTCTTGGGCCACAAATCTGACACCTGAAATCAACAGAGGGTGGTCAGTTACATATGACCCACTTGTATTTTGCTTGGCCCAACGCTGTTTTGAGCATGAAATACACTGGCAAAGTGGGCACACACAACATATTTTACCATTTTGAATAAGTAGCTGTAGTTTTGCAAGGGTTAACCAGTCTTGGGCCACAAATCTGACACCTGAAATCAACAGATGGTGGTCACTTACATATGACGCAGTTGTATTTTGCTTGGCCCAACGCTGTTTTGGGCATGAAATACACTGGCAAAGTGGGCACACACACCATATTTTGCCAGTTTGAATAAATAGCTGTAGTTTAGCAAGGGTTAACTAGTCTTGGGCCACAAATTTGACCCCCAAAAACAACAGAGGGTGGTCACTTGCATGTGACCCACTTGTATTTTGCTTGGCCCAACGCTGTTTTGGGCATGAATACACTGGCAAAGTGGGCACACACATCATGTTTTGCTATTTTGAATAAGTAGCTGTAGTTTTGCAAGGGTTAACTAGTCTTGGGCCACAAATTTGACACCTGAAATCAACAGAGGGTGGTCACTTACATATGACCCACTTGTATTTTGCTTGGCCCAACGCTGTTTTGGGCATGAAATACACTGGCAAAGTGGGCACACACACCATGTTTTGCTATTTTGAATAAGTAGCTGTAGTTTTGCAAGGGTTAACCAGTCTTGGGCCACAAATTTGACACCTGAAATCAACAGAGGGTGGTCAGTTACATATGACCCACTTGTATTTTGCTTGGCCCAACGCTGTTTTGGGCATGAAATACACTGGCAAAGTGGGCACACACACCATGTTTTGCTATTTTGAATAAGTAGCTGTAGTTTTGCAAGGGTTAACTAGTCTTGGGCCACAAATTTGACACCTGAAATCAACAGAGGGTGGTCACTTACATATGACCCACTTGTATTTTGCCTGGTCCAACGCTGTTTTGGGCATGAAATACACTGGCAAAGTGGGCACACACACCATTTTATAAATTGTCATTTTGAATAAGTAGCTGTAGTTTTGCAAGGGTTAACTAGTCTTGGGCCACAAATTTGACCCCTGAAATCAACAGAGAGTGGTCACTTGCATGTGACCCACTTGTATTTTGCCTGGCCCAACGCTGTTTTGGGCATGAAATACACTGGCAAAGTGGGCACACACACCATATTTTCCATTTTGAATAAGTAGCTGTAGTTTTGCAAGGGTTAACCAGTCTTGGGCCACAAATTTGACACCTGAAATCAACAGAGGGTGGTCAGTTACATATGACGCAGTTGTATTTTGCTTGGCCCAACGCTGTTTTGGGCATGAAATACACTGGCAAAGTGGGCACACACAACATATTTTACCATTTTGAATAAGTAGCTGTAGTTTTGCAAGGGTTAACCAGTCTTGGGCCACAAATCTGACACCTGAAATCAACAGAGGGTGGTCACTTACATATGACCCACTTGTATTTTGCTTGTCCCAACGCTGTTTTGGGCATGAAATACACTGGCAAAGTGGGCACACACAACATATTTTACCATTTTGAATAAGTAGCTGTAGTTTTGCAAGGGTTAACTAGTCTTGGGCCACAAATTTGACCCCTGAAATCAACAGAGAGTGGTCACTTGCATGTGACCCACTTGTATTTTGCCTGGCCCAACGCTGTTTTGGGCATGAAATACACTGGCAAAGTGGGCACACACACCATATTTTCCATTTTGAATAAGTAGCTGTAGTTTTGCAAGGGTTAACCAGTCTTGGGCCACAAATTTGACACCTGAAATCAACAGAGGGTGGTCAGTTACATATGACGCAGTTGTATTTTGCTTGGCCCAACGCTGTTTTGGTCATGAAATACACTGGCAAAGTGGGCACACACAACATATTTTACCATTTTGAATAAGTAGCTGTAGTTTTGCAAGGGTTAACCAGTCTTGGGCCACAAATCTGACACCTGAAATCAACAGAGGGTGGTCACTTACATATGACCCACTTGTATTTTGCTTGGCCCAACGCTGTTTTGGGCATGAAATACACTGGCAAAGTGGGCACACACAGCATGTTTTGCCATTTTGAATAAGTAGCTGTAGTTTTGCAAGGGTTAACCAGTCTTGGGCCACAAATCTGACACCTGAAATCAACAGAGGGTGGTCACTTACATATGACCCACTTGTATTTTGCTTGGCCCAACGCTGTTTTGGGCATGAAATACACTGGCAAAGTGGGCACACACACCATGTTTTGCTATTTTGAATAAGTAGCTGTAGTTTTGCAAGGGTTAACTAGTCTTGGGCCACAAATTTGACACCTGAAATCAACAGAGGGTGGTCAGTTACATATGACCCACTTGTATTTTGCTTGTCCCAACGCTGTTTTGGGCATGAAATACACTGGCAAAGTGGGCACACACAACATATTTTACCATTTTGAATAAGTAGCTGTAGTTTTGCAAGGGTTAACTAGTCTTGGGCCACAAATTTGACACCTGAAATCAACAGAGGGTGGTCACTTACATATGACCCACTTGTATTTTGCTTGTCCCAACGCTGTTTTGGGCATGAAATACACTGGCAAAGTGGGCACACACAACATATTTTACCATTTTGAATAAGTAGCTGTAGTTTTGCAAGGGTTAACTAGTCTTGGGCCACAAATTTGACCCCTGAAATCAACAGAGAGTGGTCACTTGCATGTGACCCACTTGTATTTTGCCTGGCCCAACGCTGTTTTGGGCATGAAATACACTGGCAAAGTGGGCACACACACCATATTTTCCATTTTGAATAAGTAGCTGTAGTTTTGCAAGGGTTAACCAGTCTTGGGCCACAAATTTGACACCTGAAATCAACAGAGGGTGGTCAGTTACATATGACGCAGTTGTATTTTGCTTGGCCCAACGCTGTTTTGGTCATGAAATACACTGGTAAAGTGGGCACACACAACATATTTTACCATTTTGAATAAGTAGCTGTAGTTTTGCAAGGGTTAACCAGTCTTGGGCCACAAATCTGACACCTGAAATCAACAGAGGGTGGTCACTTACATATGACCCACTTGTATTTTGCTTGGCCCAACGCTGTTTTGGGCATGAAATACACTGGCAAAGTGGGCACACACACCATGTTTTGCCATTTTGAATAAGTAGCTGTAGTTTTGCAAGGGTTAACCAGTCTTGGGCCACAAATCTGACACCTGAAATCAACAGAGGGTGGTCACTTACATATGACCCACTTGTATTTTGCTTGGCCCAACGCTGTTTTGGGCATGAAATACACTGGCAAAGTGGGCACACACACCATGTTTTGCTATTTTGAATAAGTAGCTGTAGTTTTGCAAGGGTTAACTAGTCTTGGGCCACAAATTTGACACCTGAAATCAACAGAGGGTGGTCAGTTACATATGACCCACTTGTATTTTGCTTGTCCCAACGCTGTTTTGGGCATGAAATACACTGGCAAAGTGGGCACACACAACATATTTTACCATTTTGAATAAGTAGCTGTAGTTTTGCAAGGGTTAACTAGTCTTGGGCCACAAATTTGACACCTGAAATCAACAGAGGGTGGTCACTTACATATGACCCACTTGTATTTTGCTTGTCCCAACGCTGTTTTGGGCATGAAATACACTGGCAAAGTGGGCACACACAACATATTTTACCATTTTGAATAAGTAGCTGTAGTTTTGCAAGGGTTAACTAGTCTTGGGCCACAAATTTGACCCCTGAAATCAACAGAGAGTGGTCACTTGCATGTGACCCACTTGTATTTTGCCTGGCCCAACGCTGTTTTGGGCATGAAATACACTGGCAAAGTGGGCACACACACCATATTTTACATTTTGAATAAGTAGCTGTAGTTTTGCAAGGGTTAACCAGTCTTGGGCCACAAATTTGACACCTGAAATCAACAGAGGGTGGTCAGTTACATATGACGCAGTTGTATTTTGCTTGGCCCAACGCTGTTTTGGTCATGAAATACACTGGCAAAGTGGGCACACACAACATATTTTACCATTTTGAATAAGTAGCTGTAGTTTTGCAAGGGTTAACCAGTCTTGGGCCACAAATCTGACACCTGAAATCAACAGAGGGTGGTCACTTACATATGACCCACTTGTATTTTGCTTGGCCCAGCGCTGTTTTGGGCATGAAATACACTGGCAAAGTGGGCACACACACCATGTTTTGCCATTTTGAATAAGTAGCTGTAGTTTTGCAAGGGTTAACCAGTCTTGGGCCACAAATCTGACACCTGAAATCAACAGAGGGTGGTCACTTACATATGACCCACTTGTATTTTGCTTGGCCCAACGCTGTTTTGGGCATGAAATACACTGGCAAAGTGGGCACACACACCATGTTTTGCTATTTTGAATAAGTAGCTGTAGTTTTGCAAGGGTTAACTAGTCTTGGGCCACAAATTTGACACCTGAAATCAACAGAGGGTGGTCAGTTACATATGACCCACTTGTATTTTGCTTTGCCCAACGCTGTTTTGGGCATGAAATACACTGGCAAAGTGGGCACACACACCATGTTTTTCTATTTTGAATAAGTAGCTGTAGTTTTGCAAGGGTTAACTAGTCTTGGGCCACAAATTTGACACCTGAAATCAACAGAGGGTGGTCACTTACATATGACCCACTTGTATTTTGCTTGGCCCAACGCTGTTTTGGGCATGAAATACACTGGCAAAGTGGGCACACACACCATTTTATAAATTGCCATTTTGAATAAGTAGCTGTAGTTTTGCAATGGTTAACTAGTCTTGGGCCACAAATTTGACCCCTGAAATCAACAGAGAGTGGTCACTTGCATGTGACCCACTTGTATTTTGCCTAGCCCAACGCTGTTTTGGGCATGAAATACACTGGCATAAGTGTATCACTTACATATGACCCACTTGTATTTTGCTTGTCCCAACGCTGTTTTGGGCATGAAATACACTGGCAAAGTGGGCACACACAACATATTTTACCATTTTGAATAAGTAGCTGTAGTTTTGCAAGGGTTAACCAGTCTTGGGCCACAAATTTGACACCTGAAATCAACAGAGGGTGGTCAGTTACATATGACCCACTTGTATTTTGCTTGGCCCAATGCGGTTTTGGGCATGAAATACACTGGCAAAGTGGGCACAAACACCATTTTATAAATTGCCATTTTGAATAAGTAGCTGTAGTTTTGCAAGGGTTAATTAGTCTTGGGCCACAAATTTGACCCCTGAAATCAACAGAGAGTGGTCACTTGCATGTGACCCACTTGTATTTTGCCTGGCCCAACGCTGTTTTGGGCATGAAATACACTGGCATAGTGGGCACACACACCATATTTTCCATTTTGAATAAGTAGCTGTAGTTTTGCAAGGGTTAACCAGTCTTCGGCCACAAATTTGACACCTGAAATCAACAGAGGGTGGTCACTTAAATATGACCCACTTGTATTTTGCTTGGCCCAATGCGGTTTTGGGCATGAAGTACACTGGCAAAGTGGGCACAAACACCATTTTATAAATTGCCATTTTGAATAAGTAGCTGTAGTTTTGCAAGGGTTAATTAGTCTTGGGCCACAAATTTGACACCTGAAATCAACAAAGCGTAGTCACTTACATATGACCCACTTGTATTTTGCTTGGCCCAACGCTGTTTTGGGCATGAAATACACTGGCAAAGTGTGCCCACACACCATATTTTACCATTTTGAATAAGTAGCTATAGTTTTGCAAGAGTTAACTAGTCTTGGGACACAATTGTGAGACCTGCAATCAACAGAATGTGGTCACTTACATATCACCCACTTGTATTCTGCTTGGCCCAACATTGATTTGTGAATGAATTACGCTGGGAAAGTAGGCACAACCACCATATTATGATTTACCATTTTGAATATGTAGCTGTAGTTTTGCAAGGGTTAACTAGTCTTGGGCGACATATTTGATACCAGAAATCAAGGGTTAGATTAGCTCCTTATCGCACAGGGGAGTCATAGAGAGTCTATGTTGCGTTAAAGTTGTCTGAAGTCAGCTCTTATCCTTGCTTGAAGGAAGCTATACTCAGCAGGATTGGGGTGACGGGTCCCAGCAAAGCCCAAGAATATTATGAGTTGCAGCTGAACCCATCTGAGCCTCCAGTGGTCAAACTGGCATAATTGGCCAAACTGAGTAAAACCTGGTTACAGATAAAAACTCTTCTCAGTGGGTAGTGGAAGTGATGGCTCTAGACCAGGCTATACGGGTATCAGACCGTGGTGTAAAACACTGGGCCTTTGCAGGCTGACCCCAGACAATTGAGGAGCTAGCAGTGGTGATTGAGAGGTACCTGACCCTGGGAAATTTTAATAAAGCCAAGCAAGGGTTACAGCCAGTACATAAGCCCAATACCCAGATCCCCATTGTTAAACCAAACAGCCCGTCTCCAGTCATATGTTTTGAGTGCAGAGAGCCCAGTCATGCACAGCGGTACTTCCTAAAGCAGGGTGAGCTAGTGGATTGCAGCTCAGGGAAAACAGTACAACCTGTATTCAGTATGGCACCTGGAATTATTTCCCCAGCTGAAACTACCATTTCATCTGATGGTACAGATTGAAGGCTGGGATATCTGGGCCTTGGTTGATACTGGCAATGAATTGTCTATCATCTCTGCTAACCTGGTTCTTCCCGGGTCTGGCCAGGTTGTGCTTCTGGTAAAGATGCTATGTATACTTGGTGACATAGAAGAATGCCCATGAGTGCACCTGCCGGTGGTGATTAAAGTAAGACCAGTAAAAATGGTAGTCACAGTAGCTTCCAAACCTCTTTATCCACTAATCCTGGGCCAGGACTTCCCACTGTTGCAGGAGTTTGTTACCTGGCATGACATTGGCAGACAGACAAATGTTAAGCTGTCGCAGGGGCCAAGATCTACTGGAAGCCAAGGTTGTATGACTGTAAACCCCTCTCTTGCCAGTGAGATTGAGACACATTAGTCCCCCATTTGCGAAAGAGTGTCTTTGCAGGACTTTAGGCGAGATCAACATAACGATGGCAACTTGTCTAATACTTTTTAAAATGTGGTAGTGGTAAATGGTAAGGTAAACTCTGCTTTACCACCTGAAGGTGTACCTTACTTTATGTGAAAAACATTTTTTTTTACCTTGTAACTTATTTGCAAGGTAAAAGGGTAGACCAGTTGCTGATTCCCCGAAAACACGAGCAGCTGGTACTGAGGGCGGCTCACATGCATTTATGGGGTGGCCATTTAGGGGAGAGGAAAACTCTCCAGCTATGTTTCTCCTGGCCAGGCATTCATGCTGCAGTAAAAGAATATTGTCAGGAATGCCCAGTGTACTAAAAGAATGCACCCCAGACAGAATTTAGGGCGACCTTGGTTTTCCTGACTATAATTTCCATGCCTATTGAGCCAATTTTTATAGATCTGATAGGGCCAGTAGAAAAATCGGATCATGGGCATCAGTATATATTGGTGACGGTGGACTTCTCCACCGGGTACCCGGAGGCCATACCACTATGTAACATGAAATCTAGCACTATTGTCCAGGAGTTCTTGATGCTGTATACCCGTCTAGGAATACCAATAGAGGTCCTGACCGACTAAGGTACCCCTTTTGTGTCTAAATTAATGAAATACCTGTGTCGCCTGTTAAAGGTGGATAGAATTACCATTTCGGTTTACCACCCGCAGACAGACGGCTTGGTTGAATGCTTTAACAGAACCCTTATGCAGATGATGAAAAGGGCAGTGTCACAGGAGAAGCGAGATTAGGACCTACTCTTACCTTAGCTAATGTTGGCAGTTTGAGAGGTACCCCAAGCCTCTTTTTTTATTATTATTATTATTATTATTATTATTATCCTTTATTTATATAGAGACTTTATATAGAGACTGTATGGGGTTTAGACCCTTCAAACTCCTCTATGGTAGACAACGCAGAGGGATACTAGATCTATTAAAAGATGGGTGGGAGCAGCAATTGTCCCAAGGGGATGCGGTTAAGATCCCGCCGGACGGAATCCCGGCGGTTGAAATACTGACGCCGGAACCCCGACCGGCACAATCCCGACATATTCTGCCTCCGTGGGTGTCCACGACACCCATAGAGGGAGAATATAAAAGTGTGCTGAGCATAGCAAAGCACCGTGCCTGCAGCGTGGCGAGCAAAGCGAGCCCACAATGGGCTGCGTTCTGCTCGCCACCCCTGTCGGGATTGTGTGGTCGAAATTCCGGCGTCAGTATTTCGACCGCCGGGATCCCATCCTGCGGGATTTAGTACTGATCCCGTCCCAAGAGCCTAACATCGTTCAGTTTGTGTCCCAATTATATGGCTGTCTAAGGCAAATTGCGCCACTTCTGACCAAGCATATGGCAAGAGCTCAACAGGATCAAAAACGCAGTCATGGCGTTACTGCTGTCAACCGGACTCTCAATAGGGGCAACAAGGTACTGATACTTGTGTCTAGGTACGGCAGGAAGGTAGAAGGAAAGAGGTAAAAGTCTACCATGTGAATTTGTTGAAGCCTTGGAAAGTGCCAGTCATCCCTCTTTAGTGGCCATGAAAACCCCAGAATGTCAGGTGCCTACTGAAGTAACTGAGTCCTAGCCAGAAACAAGAAGTGGTAAACTTAGTAGCACAGTACCAGGTTGTGTTCTCTGCCCTCCTGGGGAAAACTCAAATCATACAGCATGACAATGTTACTCCACCCAGGGGGGTGATAAAACAAAGGCAATATTGTATATCTGAGGCCCAACAGGCAGCAGTAAAACGGGAACTGGAAGTGATGCGGCGCTTGGGGGTCACAGAGTAGTCAAACAGTGAATGGAATAATCCCATTTTTTTTTAGAGCCCAAGCTTTTTGGAGCTTTGAGATTCTGTAATGACTTCAGAAAGTTAAATAAAGTTCCTCGGTTTGATTCCTATCCTATGCCCCGGGTTGATGAACTTAGCAATAAGCCTGTATCTAACTACGCTAGATTTACTGAAGGGGTACTGGCAAATTCCTCTGATGGAAAAAGCAACAACAGCCTTCTCTACCACAGTGGGTTTGTTCCAGTCGCACCTTCCAAAGGTGGATGCAGTGTTACAGTCTCTACAGGCACAAGGGTTCACAGCTAACCTGGAGAAGTGTGCCATCATATCTGTGGAGGCAAAGTATCTGGGGTATATTGTATGCCAAGGGTAAGTTAAACCTCAACCTGGCAAGGTGGAAGCAGTCTTCACATGGCCTAAGCTAAAATGTATGTCGCAACTCAGGATATTCTTTGGTCTGGTGGGCTATTATCGTAGGTTCAGGGGTGGAACTTGCAGCGGTGCAACCGGCAGGGCCCCTCCACGATGAAGGGGCCCACAGCCGGAGGCACTACAATGAGTGAGACTGACTCATTACATGCCACCTGCCGGCGCGCTGCAAGCCGCCGCTTCCCCTTAACAGAATGAGGCTGAGCTGCAGTCTGGCCAGAGGGGGAGGAGGATGCAGTGGAGGAGTCTGGAGAAGGAGAAGGGGCCATCTTCCCCTCTCATTCACGGGCAGCCCAGCTGTTTCTTTTTGCTACCGGAGCCGGAGCATCACGTGACCATGCGGCTAAACTGTAGAGTTAGTGCAGCAGCATTCCTTGTAAAGGCGGTAAGGCAGCTGTGTGTTTATTTATTTTTATTTTATTATACATTTTTCTAATTGTACATTTCATCCTGCAAACTCAGAATCGCGGACCTCGAAGAGGCGGAGCCTACATTGAGGGGGCGGAGATTGGGAGGCGGTGGTCTCTCTGCAAATAGTAATGGTGACTGTGCAGTGACATATAACATACAGCACAGCATAGAGTGACCCCACTAAGGCAGCCAGGCACAGGGTCATGTGTTGTCACCCAGGGTGCATGTGCTGCTGCTGGCTGCATGATGCATAGTGTGGACATCTGTCTCCATGGGCCTTGTGTATCCTTGTACAAAGGAATTGTCCCATTTTTATACAGTGAGAAGTCTTCTGAGTTTTTGTGGGAGTTGGATACAATTGGCCGACAGTTATCATATTGATATTCATTATGTCGACATAAAGAACTGTCAACAAACAGTCCCTTGTGATATAGCAGTTTCGTACTTTATACCGGTGACAGCAGTGCCTTTTTCTGGATCACATTGCATTGGCGATGTCTCAGCAGTGTTCTGGTGAGTATTTTCCCCATTATCCCTAATCCCTAAACCTTTCCCTAGTAGCTAACCTTAACCTTTACCCCTCCCCACAGCCTAACCCTAGCCACCACCCCAGTGCCTCACCCCCCCCCCCTCCCCCAGCAGCCTAACCCTAAAACTTTACCGTAGTGCCTACTATATTGGCGTTATGTGTAAAAGGAGCTCTACTGTGTGGCGTAATGTGTATAAGGAGCTCTACTGTGTGGCTTAACATGTATAAGGGGTATTACTGTGTGGTGTAACGTCTATAAGAAGCACCACTGTGTGGCGTAACGTGTATAAGGAGCACTATTGTGTGGCGTAAAGTGTATAAGGACCATTACAGTGTGTTGTAACGTGTATAAGGAGCTCTACTGTGTTGCGTAACATGTATAAGGAACAGTACTGGGTGGAGTAACGTGTATCAGGAGCACTACTGTGTGGTATAAAGTATATTAAGATACTACTGTGTGGTATAACGTATATTAAGATACTACTGTGTGGCGTAACATGTATAAGAGGCACTACTGTGTGTTGTAATGTGTATAAGAACTACTGTGTGGCGTAACGTGTAGAAGGAGCTCTACTATGTGGCGTAATGCGTATAAGAAGCAGTACTGTGTGGCATAACGTGTTTCAGGAGCACTACTGTGTGGCGTAACGTGTAGAAGGAGCTCTACTATGTGGCGTAATGCGTATAAGAAGCAATACTGTGTGGCATAACGTGTTTCAGGAGCAGTACTGTGTAGCGTAATGTATATAAGGAGTACTACTGTTCAGTGTAATGTAATGTAAATCAGTGTAATGTAATGAGGTTGCACTACTGTGTGGCATAATTTGAATTGGTGGTACTATTGTGTGCCCACACCCCTTTTCAATGAGACCATGCCCTATTTTTTGACACACGTTTTGGATCTTGGGCGGGCTGGGGCAACGCATTTTGTTGCACCTCGGCCCACCATGGTCTTGTTCCGCCACTGCGTAGGTGCATGCGCGAATTTGCCACAGGGCAGCATCATTCACTGAATGTCTGAGGAAACAGTCCCCAGACAAGATCTAATCACAGATGTGCTAAATGTAGCACATCTACAATCATGTACTCTGACATGCGGGTGGATGCCCAGCACAGGGCTGGTCCGCCCTGCATGACTGGCCCTAGCCCCCCCCCATCCCCCTCGCACAGGTACAAAACCATTGCACGGTGTCGATGATTTTGTACCTGATGAGTAACTCCCTGCAAACGAAGCTCCTGCACGCTGGCAGTCCGCTACTCGCCACATCCTGGGTCGCAGAGTCTGTGTGTAACACCACGCAGCTGCCTCGGGCCACCCCCCAACGGTCCAGACAGGCCTCCGTTGTCCGGACCGTGGTTCTAAAGCCGGTGGCATGCCCCTTCCCGCCACATGACCGCCTCTGCCTGTCAATCAGGCAGAGGCGATCGAAGCCCTGAGATGCTGATAGAATCTCACTGGGCTCCCGGATTGCGCACTCCACAAAGTAATTCAGACGGCGATCGCTGCTGCTGCAGTGTTGCAGTCTGAATTACCCCCTAGGCCCGCAGACACTACTTTGCAGAATTTAAGAAAAGCTTTATACGCAGAGACTGTATTGATAGGCTCCTGATTCCAGGTGTCAAATTTGTGGCCCAAGACTAGTTAACCCTTGCAAAACTACAGCTACTTATTCAAAATAGCAATTTATAAAATGGTGTTTATGCCCACTTTGCCAGTGTATTTCATGCCCAAAACAGCATTGGGCCAAGCAAAATACAAGTGGGTGATATGTAAGTGACCACTCTCTGTTGATTTCAGGGGTAAAATTTGTGGCCCAAGACTAGTTAACCCTTGCAAAACTACAGCTACTTATTCAAAATGGCAAAATATGCTGTGTGTGCCCATTTTGCCAGTGTATTTCATGCCCAAAACAGCGTTGGGCCAAACAAAATACAAGTGGGTGATATGTAAGTGACCACCCTCTGCTGATTTCAGGGGTCAAATTTGTGGCCCAAGACTAGTTAACCCTTGCAAAACTACAGCTACTTATTCAAAATGGCAAAATATGCTGTGTGTGCTCACTTTGCCAGTGTATTTCATGCCCAAAACAGCGTTGGGCCAAACAAAATACAAGTGGGTGATATGTAAGTGACCACCCTCTGCTGATTTCATGTGTCAAATTTGTGGCCCAAGACTAGTTAACCCTTGCAAAACCACAGCTACTTATTCAAAAGAGCAATTTATAAAATGGTGTTTATGCCCACTTTGCCAGTGTATTTCATGCCCAAAACAGCATTGGGTCAAGCAAAATACAAGTGGGTGATATGTAAGTGACCACCCTCTGTTGATTTCAGGGGTAAAATTTGTGGCCCAAAACTATTTAACCCTTGCAAAACTACAGCTACTTATTCAAAATAGCAAAATATGGTGTGTGCCCACTTTGCCAGTGTATTTCATGCCCAAAACAGCGTTGGGCCAAACAAAATACAAATGAGTGATATGTAAGTGACCACCCTCTATTGATTTCAGGTGTCAAATTTGTGGCCCAAGACTAGTTAACCCTTGCAAAACTACAGCTACTTATTCAAAATGGCAAAATATGGTGTGTGTGCCCACTTTGCCAGTGTATTTCATGCCCAAAACAGCGTTGGGCCAAACAAAATACAAGTGGGTGATATGTAAGTGACCACCCTCTGCTGATTTCAGGGGTCAAATTTGTGGCCCAAGACTAGTTAACCCTTGCAAAACTACAGCTACTTATTCAAAATGGCAAAATATGGTGTGTGTGCCCACTTTGCCAGTGTATTTCATGCCCAAAACAGCGTTGGGCCAGGCAAAATACAAGTGGGTCACATGCAAGTGACCACTCTCTGTTGATTTCAGGGGTAAAATTTGTGGCCCAAGACTAGTTAACCCTTGCAAAACTACAGCTACTTATTCAAAATAGCAATTTATAAAATGGTGTTTATGCCCACTTTGCCAGTGTATTTCATGCCCAAAACAGCATTGGGCCAAGCAAAATACAAGTGGGTGATATGTAAGTGACCACCCTCTGTTGATTTCAGGGGTAAAATTTGTGGCCCAAGACTAGTTAACCCTTGCAAAACTACAGCTACTTATTCAAAATGGCAAAATATGGTGTGTGTGCCCATTTTGCCAGTGTATTTCATGCCCAAAACAGCGTTGGGCCAAACAAAATACAAGTGGGTGATATGTAAGTGACCACCCTCTGTTGATTTCAGGGGTAAAATTTGTGGCCCAAGACTAGTTAACCCTTGCAAAACTACAGCTACTTATTCAAAATGGCAAAATATGGTGTGTGTGCCCATTTTGCCAGTGTATTTCATGCCCAAAACAGCATTGGGCCAAACAAAATACAAGTGGGTGATATGTAAGTGACCACCCTCTGCTGATTTCAGGGGTCAAATTTGTGGCCCAAGACTAGTTAACCCTTGCAAAACTACAGCTACTTATTCAAAATGGCAAAATATGCTGTGTGTGCCCACTTTGCCAGTGTATTTCATGCCCAAAACAGCGTTGGGCCAAACAAAATACAAGTGGGTGATAGGTAAGTGACCACCCTCTGCTGATTTCATGTGTCAAATTTGTGGCCCAAGACTAGTTAACCCTTGCAAAACCACAGCTACTTATTCAAAATAGCAATTTATAAAATGGTGTTTATGCCCACTTTGCCAGTGTATTTTATGCCCAAAACAGCATTGGGTCAAGCAAAATACAAGTGGGTGATATGTAAGTGACCACCCTCTGTTGATTTCAGGGGTAAAATTTGTGGCCCAAAACTATTTAACCCTTGCAAAACTACAGCTACTTATTCAAAATAGCAAAATATGGTGTGTGCCCATTTTGCCAGTGTATTTCATGCCCAAAACAGCGTTGGGCCAAACAAAATACAAATGAGTGATATGTAAGTGACCACCCTCTATTGATTTCAGGTGTCAAATTTGTGGCCCAAGACTAGTTAACCCTTGCAAAACTACAGCTACTTATTCAAAATGGCAAAATATGGTGTGTGTGCCCACTTTGCCAGTGTATTTCATGCCCAAAACAGCGTTGGGCCAAACAAAATACAAGTGGGTGATATGTAAGTGACCACCCTCTGCTGATTTCAGGGGTCAAATTTGTGGCCCAAGACTAGTTAACCCTTGCAAAACTACAGCTACTTATTCAAAATGGCAAAATATGGTGTGTGTGCCCACTTTGCCAGTGTATTTCATGCCCAAAACAGCATTGGGCCAGGCAAAATACAAGTGGGTCACATGCAAGTGACCACTCTCTGTTGATTTCAGGGGTAAAATTTGTGGCCCAAGACTAGTTAACCCTTGCAAAACTACAGCTACTTATTCAAAATGGCAATTTATAAAATGGTGTCTGTGCCCACTTTGCCAGTGTATTTCATGCCCAAAACAGCGTTGGGCCAAACAAAATACAAGTGGGTGATATGTAAGTGACCACCCTCTGTTGATTTCAGGGGTAAAATTTGTGGCCCAAAACTATTTAACCCTTGCAAAACTACAGCTACTTATTCAAAATAGCAAAATATGGTGTGTGCCCACTTTGCCAGTGTATTTCATGCCCAAAACAGCATTGGGTCAAGCAAAATACAAGTGGGTGATATGTAAGTGACCACCCTCTGTTGATTTCAGGGGTAAAATTTGTGGCCCAAAACTATTTAACCCTTGCAAAACTACAGCTACTTATTCAAAATAGCAAAATATGGTGTGTGCCCACTTTGCCAGTGTATTTCATGCCCAAAACAGCGTTGGGCCAAACAAAATACAAATGAGTGATATGTAAGTGACCACCCTCTATTGATTTCAGGTGTCAAATTTGTGGCCCAAGACTAGTTAACCCTTGCAAAACTACAGCTACTTATTCAAAATGGCAAAATATGGTGTGTGTGCCCACTTTGCCAGTGTATTTCATGCCCAAAACAGCGTTGGGCCAAACAAAATACAAGTGGGTGATATGTAAGTGACCACCCTCTGCTGATTTCAGGGGTCAAATTTGTGGCGCAAGACTAGTTAACCCTTGCAAAACTACAGCTACTTATTCAAAATGGCAAAATATGGTGTGTGTGCCCACTTTGCCAGTGTATTTCATGCCCAAAACAGCATTGGGCCAGGCAAAATACAAGTGGGTGATATGTAAGTGACCACCCTCTGCTGATTTCAGGGTTCAAATTTGTGGCCCAAGACTAGTTAACCCTTGCAAAACTACAGCTACTTATTCAAAATGGCAAAATATGGTGTGTGTGCCCACTTTGCCAGTGTATTTCATGCCCAAAACAGCGTTGGGCCAAGCAAAATACAACTGCGTCATATGTAAGTGACCACCCTCTGTTGATTTCAGGTGTCAGATTTGTGGCCCAAGACTGGTTAACCCTTGAAAAACTACAGCTACTTATTCAAAATGGTAAAATATGGTGTGTGTGCCCACTTTGCCAGTGTATTTCATGCCCAAAACAGCGTTGGGCCAGGCAAAATACAACTGCGTCATATATAAGTGACCACCCTCTGTTGTTTTTGGGGGTCAAATTTGTGGCCCAAGACTAGTTAACCCTTGCTAAACTACAGCTACTTATTCAAAATGGCAAAATATGGTGTGTGTGCCCACTTTGCCAGTATATTTCATGCCCAAAACAGCGTTGGGCCAAGCAAAATACAACTGCGTCACATGTAAATGACCACCCTCTGTTGATTTCAGGTGTCAGATTTGTGGCCCAAGACTGGTTAATCCTTGCAAAACTACAGCTACTTATTCAAAATGGTAAAATATGGTGTGTGTGCCCACTTTGCCAGTGTATTTCATGCCCAAAACAGCGTTGGGCCAAGCAAAATACAAGTGGGTCATATGTAAGTGACCACCCTCTGTTGATTTCAGGTGTTAAATTTGTGGCCCAAGACTGGTTAACCCTTGCAAAACTACAGCTACTTATTCAAAATGGTAAAATATGGTGTGTGTGCCCACTTTGCCAGTGTATTTCGTGGCCAAAACAGCGTTGGGCCAGGCAAAATACAACTGCGTCATATGTAAGTGACCACCCTCTGTTGTTTTTGGGGGTCAAATTTGTGGCCCAAGACTAGTTAACCCTTGCTAAACTACAGCTACTTATTCAAAATGGCAAAATATGGTGTGTGCCCACTTTGCCAGTATATTTCATGCTCAAAACAGCGTTGGGCCAGGCAAAATACAACTGCGTCATATATAAGTGACCACCCTCTGTTGTTTTTGGGGGTCAAATTTGTGGCCCAAGACTAGTTAACCCTTGCTAAACTACAGCTACTTATTCAAAATGGCAAAATATGGTGTGTGTGCCCACTTTGCCAGTATATTTCATGCCCAAAACAGCGTTGGGCCAAGCAAAATATAACTGCGTCACATGTAAGTGACCACCCTCTGTTGATTTCAGGTGTCAGATTTGTGGCCCAAGACTGGTTAATCCTTGCAAAACTACAGCTACTTATTCAAAATGGTAAAATATGGTGTGTGTGCCCACTTTGCCAGTGTATTTCATGCCCAAAACAGCGTTGGGCCAGGCAAAATACAACTGCGTCATATGTAAGTGACCACCCTCTGTTGTTTTTGGGGGTCAAATTTGTGGCCCAAGACTAGTTAACCCTTGCTAAACTACAGCTACTTATTCAAAATGGCAAAATATGGTGTGTGTGCCCACTTTGCCAGTGTATTTCATGCCCAAAACAGCGTTGGGCCAAGCAAAATACAACTGCGTCATATGTAAGTGACCACCCTCTGTTGATTTCAGGTGTCAGATTTGTGGCCCAAGACTGGTTAACCCTTGAAAAACTACAGCTACTTATTCAAAATGGTAAAATATGGTGTGTGTGCCCGCTTTGCCAGTGTATTTCATGCCCAAAACAGCGTTGGGCCAAGCAAAATACAACTGCGTCATATGTAACTGACCACCCTTTGTTGATTTCAGGTGTCAAATTTGTGGCCCAAGACTAGTTAACCCTTGCAAAACTACAGCTACTTATTGAAAATGGCAAAATATGGTGTGTGTGCCCACTTTGCCAGTGTATTTCATGCCCAAAACAGCGTTGGGCCAAGCAAAATACAACTGCGTCATATGTAAGTGACCACCCTCTGTTGTTTTTGGGGGTCAAATTTGTGGCCCAAGACTAGTTAACCCTTGCTAAACTACAGCTACTTATTCAAAATGGCAAAATATGGTGTGTGCCCACTTTGCCAGTATATTTCATGCTCAAAACAGCGTTGGGCCAGGCAAAATACAACTGCGTCATATATAAGTGACCACCCTCTGTTGTTTTTGGGGGTCAAATTTGTGGCCCAAGACTAGTTAACCCTTGCTAAACTACAGCTACTTATTCAAAATGGCAAAATATGGTGTGTGTGCCCACTTTGCCAGTATATTTCATGCCCAAAAGAGCTTTGGGCCAAGCAAAATACAACTGCGACACATGTAAGTGACCACCCTCTGTTGATTTCAGGTGTCAGATTTGTGGCCCAAGACTGGTTAACCCTTGCAAAACTACAGCTACTTATTCAAAATGGTAAAATATGGTGTGTGTGCCCACTTTGCCAGTGTATTTCATGCCCAAAACAGCATTGGGCCAAACAAAATACAAGTGGGTGATATGTAAGTGACCACCCTCTGCTGATTTCAGGGGTCAAATTTGTGGCCCAAGACTAGTTAACCCTTGCAAAACTACAGCTACTTATTCAAAATGGCAAAATATGGTGTGTGTGCCCACTTTGCCAGTGTATTTCATGCCCAAAACAGCGTTGGGCCAAGCAAAATACAACTGCGTCATATGTAAGTGACCACCCTCTGTTGATTTCAGGTGTCAGATTTGTGGCCCAAGACTGGTTAACCCTTGAAAAACTACAGCTACTTATTCAAAATGGTAAAATATGGTGTGTGTGCCCACTTTGCCAGTGTATTTCATGCCCAAAACAGCATTGGGCCAAACAAAATACAAGTGGGTGATATGTAAGTGACCACCCTCTGCTGATTTCAGGGGTCAAATTTGTGGCCCAAGACTAGTTATCCCTTGCTAAACTACAGCTACTTATTCAAAATGGCAAAATATGGTGTGTGCCCACTTTGCCAGTATATTTCATGCTCAAAACAGCGTTGGGCCAGGCAAAATACAACTGCGTCATATATAAGTGACCACCCTCTGTTGTTTTTGGGGGTCAAATTTGTGGCCCAAGACTAGTTAACCCTTGCTAAACTACAGCTACTTATTCAAAATGGCAAAATATGGTGTGTGTGCCCACTTTGCCAGTATATTTCATGCCCAAAACAGCGTTGGGCCAAGCAAAATACAACTGCGTCACATGTAAGTGACCACCCTCTGTTGATTTCAGGTGTCAGATTTGTGGCCCAAGACTGGTTAATCCTTGCAAAACTACAGCTACTTATTCAAAATGGAAAAATATGGTGTGTGTGCCCACTTTGCCAGTGTATTTCATGCCCAAAACAGCGTTGGGCCAGGCAAAATACAACTGCGTCATATGTAAGTGACCACCCTCTGTTGTTTTTGGGGGTCAAATTTGTGGCCCAAGACTAGTTAACCCTTGCTAAACTACAGCTACTTATTCAAAATGGCAAAATATGGTGTGTGTGCCCACTTTGCCAGTGTATTTCATGCCCAAAACAGCGTTGGGCCAAGCAAAATACAACTGCGTCATATGTAAGTGACCACCCTCTGTTGATTTCAGGTGTCAGATTTGTGGCCCAAGACTGGTTAACCCTTGAAAAACTACAGCTACTTATTCAAAATGGTAAAATATGGTGTGTGTGCCCGCTTTGCCAGTGTATTTCATGCCCAAAACAGCGTTGGGCCAAGCAAAATACAACTGCGTCATATGTAAGTGACCACCCTCTGTTGTTTTTGGGGGTCAAATTTGTGGCCCAAGACTAGTTAACCCTTGCTAAACTACAGCTACTTATTCAAAATGGCAAAATATGGTGTGTGTGCCCACTTTGCCAGTGTATTTCATGCCCAAAACAGCGTTGGGCCAAGCAAAATACAAGTGGGTCATATGTAACTGACCACCCTTTGTTGATTTCAGGTGTCAAATTTGTAGCCCAAGACTAGTTAACCCTTGCAAAACTACAGCTACTTATTGAAAATGGCAAAATATGGTGTGTGTGCCCACTTTGCCAGTGTATTTCATGCCCAAAACAGCGTTGGGCCAAGCAAAATACAACTGCGTCATATGTAAGTGACCACCCTCTGTTGTTTTTGGGGGTCAAATTTGTGGCCCAAGACTAGTTAACCCTTGCTAAACTACAGCTACTTATTCAAAATGGCAAAATATGGTGTGTGCCCACTTTGCCAGTATATTTCATGCTCAAAACAGCGTTGGGCCAGGCAAAATACAACTGCGTCATATATAAGTGACCACCCTCTGTTGTTTTTGGGGGTCAAATTTGTGGCCCAAGACTAGTTAACCCTTGCTAAACTACAGCTACTTATTCAAAATGGCAAAATATGGTGTGTGTGCCCACTTTGCCAGTATATTTCATGCCCAAAAGAGCGTTGGGCCAAGCAAAATACAACTGCGACACATGTAAGTGACCACCCTCTGTTGATTTCAGGTGTCAGATTTGTGGCCCAAGACTGGTTAACCCTTGCAAAACTACAGCTACTTATTCAAAATGGTAAAATATGTTGTGTGTGCCCACTTTGCCAGTGTATTTCATGCCCAAAACAGCATTGGGCCAAACAAAATACAAGTGGGTGATATGTAAGTGACCACCCTCTGCTGATTTCAGGTGTCAAATTTGTGGCCCAAGACTAGTTAACCCTTGCAAAACTACAGCTACTTATTCAAAATGGTAAAATATGGTGTGTGTGCCCACTTTGCCAGTGTATTTCATGCCCAAAACAGCGTTGGGCCAGGCAAAATACAAGTGGGTCACATGCAAGTGACCACTCTCTGTTGATTTCAGGTGTCAAATTTGTGGCCCAAGACTAGTTAACCCTTGCAAAACTACAGCTACTTATTCAAAATGGCAAAATATGGTGTGTGTGCCCACTTTGCCAGTGTATTTCATGCCCAAAACAGTGTTGGGCCAGGCAAAATACAAGTGGGTCACATGCAAGGGACCCTACTCTGTTGATTTCAGGTGTCAAATTTGTGACAGAAGACTCATTAACCCTTGCGAAACTGAATGATCTGAATAAGAAGCTGGAGTTCGAATAAGAAGTGAATAAGAAGCTGGAGCTTGAATAAGAAGTGAATAAGAAGCTGGCCGAATAAGAAGCTAACTTCAGCCTCGTCTCACAGTCAGCATTAATGTCACAGCAGGTGTCAGCCTGGCGGGACCCACCTCCCTCTGCAGAACTGGGCACCGCTGACCTCAAAGGATCCTTTTCTACAAAATGAGGGGTGAGTAATGAAAATTAGTGTAACCATTCTCCTTTTTCAAGAATCCAATCAGGGACGTCAGACAGCAGTGTGCCATGCCCCCTCTGGATCCGTCCCTGCATCAGCTATCAGATATGCCTGAGAGGGGTGTTCCTTGATGTGAGCTGGAGGCACAGCTCTGTCTTTGAGGCACTTGTACAGCTGCCGCATCCCCTTGTTTTTTTTCAATGGCCTTTTCCTGACCCCGGCCACAGCTCCGCCCCCCGCTAAGTACAGTTTAGAATTGTTAGTGGGAGGCATTGCTCTCGCTGCCTCACATCCAAATATGGCTAGGATTTAACTGCAAAAATAAGTAGATTAAGACAAAGAAGTCATTTATAACACAGAATCTGTGTTATAAATATCATCTTTGTATTATTCTCATCATCAGATCGACATATGACAGGGGAGGCACTGCCTCCCCTGACTGCACGTCCCTGGTACATAAGTATTCACAGCCTTTGCCATGCAGCTCAAAATTGAGCTCAGGTGCACAGAGCCGGCCCTAACCAATATGATGCCCTAGGCAAGATTTTAGCTGGTGCCCCCTAGCACCACCACTGGTTCCACCTCTGACCTTGCACCTCTTTCCCAGCACCATCACCCCTCACCGATAGCAGTCCTTATTTTTGTGTTTGTACCCCCTATTTCTCATACGTCCTAGAGGATGCTGGGGACACTTCAAGAACCATGGGGTATAGATGGGATTCGCAGAAGACATGGGCACTTTAAGACTTTGAAAGGGTGTGAACTAGCACCTCCCTCTATGCCCCTCCTCCAGACTCCAGTTTTAGAATTGTGCCCAGGCAGACTAGATGCACTTAGAGGAGCTCTACTGAGTTTCTCTGAAAAGACTTTATGTTAGGTTTTTTATTTTCAGGAAGAACTGCTGGCAACAGTCTCCCTGCATCGTGGGACTTAGGGGAGAGAAGTCAGACCTACTTCTAATGAGTTTAAAGGCTCTGCTTCTTGGCTACAGGACACCATTAACTCCTGAGGGTTTGGAACACTAGGTACGCCTAGGGGTTCATTCCCAGAGCCCACCGTCACCTCCCTTGCAGAGCCAGAAGTCAGAAGACAGGTGAGTAGAAGAAGATAGAAGACTTCAGTGGCGGCTACAGAGGTACCGCACAGCGATCGCGCTGCGCGCCATGCTCCCACACACAGCGGCACTAGAGGGTGCAGGGCGCGCGGGGGGGGGGGGGGGGGGCGGCAGCATAAACCTGATCATTTAAGGCTGGCAAAGGGGATTATAAGTGCCTAGGCACTAGATTCTAACCCCCGCCAGCATATGTATCTTAAAAAATAGCAGGGCTGAAGCGCGCCATTAAGGGGGCGGGGCTTAGCCCTCACATCTCTCATCAGCACCATTTTCTGTTCACAGAGCTTCAGAGTCGCTGGTCCTTCCTCAACACTGCTGTACAAGTAACAGGGTGCAAAACGGGGGGGGGGGCACAGTTAATTTGGTGCAAATATACGTTATTATACAAGCGCTACAGGTCTGAGGCTTTGTATTAACGTTTCAGAACCGGGATTGAGCGCTGGGTTGTGAGCTGGCAAACTCCCTCTGTGTTTCTCTGACAGGCTTTACTGTGGGTCTGTTCCCTATTTGCCCAGTGTGTCTGTGGGTGTCGGTACACGTGTGTCGGCATGTCTGAGGCTGAGTGCTCTTCCCAGGAGAAGACTGTGTTAGGGACAGAAACGGCTGGGGAGTGACCCTGTCGGCACCGCCGACTCCTGATTGGGTAAATGTGTTGAATGCCTTGAATGCTAATGTGGCTCTTATTAATAAGAGATTAGATAAATCTGAATCTCAGAACCAGGCATGGAAGAAATCTGTGGAGGATGTGTTATCACAGGTCCAGACCCCCTCGGGGGCACATAATCGTTCAGTTGCTCAGTTGGCAGACACAGATACCAACACTGACACTGACTCCAGTGTCGACAATAGTGATACCAAATTAGACCCAAAATTGGCAAAGAACATTCAGTACATGATTGTGGCAATAAAAGACGTGTTGCATATCACTGAGGACCCGGCTGTCCCTGATACTAGGGTCTGTATGTATAAGGGAAAGAAACCTGAGGTAACGTTTGCTCCCTCTCATGAACTTAATACTCTTTTTGAAAAAATGTGGGAAAATCCTGACAAAAAGATTCTGATACCCAAAAGGATTCAGGTGCCGTATCCATTCCCCTCTGGGGATAGAGAAAAGTGGGAGTCACCCCCCATTGTGGACAAGGCTCTATCACGATTGTCTAAAAAGGTGGCTTTACCGTCTCCTGACACGGCAGCCCTTAAGGATCCTGCGGATCGTAGACAGGAAAATACGTTAAAATCCATTTATGTCACCACAGGTACACTGCTCAGACCAACCATTGCATCTGCGTGGGTGAGTAGTGCTATCGAAAAGTGGGCAGATATCTTGTCATCTGATATAGATACCCTAGATAGGGCTAGCATCCTTTTAACGCTGGGTTATATCAGGGACGCTGCAGTCTACCTAAAGGAAGCAGCGAGATATATTGGCATTTTGCCAATGCCATGGCAGTCTCAGCTAGAAGGGCATTGTTGATTCATCAATGGAATGCTGATGCTGACTCTAAGAAAGCTATGGAGTCTCTTCCATATAAAGGTAGTGTCTTGTTTGGTGACGGTCTCGCTGATTTGGTATCTACGGCTACCGCAGGTAAGTCGTCATTTCTGCCTTATGTTCCTCCGCAACAAAAGAAAGCTCACCATTTTCAGATGCAGTCCTTTCGGCCAAATAAATACAAAAAAGGCCGAGGTTATTCCTTTCTTGCCAATAGAGGAAGAGGAAAAGGTAAAAGATCTCCGGCCGTGGCAGGTTCCCAGGAGCAGAAGTCCTCTCCGGCTTCTGCCAAATCCACCGCATGACGCTGGGGCTCCTCTGCGGGAGCCCGCACCGGTGGGGGCACGTCTCAGTCTCTTCAGTCAATTCTGGGCTCGCTCGGTCCTGGACCCTTGGGTTTTAGAAATAGTGTCCCAGGGGTACAAACTGGAGTTTCAAGACGTTTCCCCTCGACGTTTTTTCAAATCGGCCTTACCAGCTTCTCTTCCGGACAGGAAGGTTGTATGCGATCCAATACAAAATTTGTGTCTAAATCAAGTCATTATCAGGGTTCCCCCGTCTCAACAGGGGGAAGGTTTTTATTCAAGCCTGTTTGTGGTCCCGAAGCCGGACGGCTCGGTCAGACCAATTCTGAACCTAAAGTCCCTCAATCTTTATCTGAGAAAATTCAAATTCAAGATGGAATCTCTCCGAGCAGTGATCTCCAGTCTGGAGGAAAAGGATTTCATGGTGTCGGTCGACATAAAGGATGCCTACTTACACATCCCCATATATCTTCCGCATCAGGCTTACCTGAGGTTTGCTATTCAGGATTGTCATTACCAATTTCAGACGTTGCCGTTTGATCTGTCCACGGCTCCGAGGATTTTCACCAAGGTAATGGCGGAAATGATGGTTCTCCTTCGCAAGCAAGGAGTCACAATTATCCCTTACTTGGACGATCTCCTGATAAAGGCGAGATCCAAAGACAAGCTGGTGCAGGACATTACGCTCTCCCTGACAGTTCTACAACAACATGGTTGGATCCTAAATTTGCCGAAGTCACAGTTGAATCTGAAGAAACGCCTGTCGTTTTTGGGAATGATTCCGGACACAGAATTACAGAGTTTTTCTTCCAGAAGAGAAGGCTCTGGAAATTCAGAGTTTGGTCAAACAAATTCTGAAACCAGCGAGAGTGTCAGTCCATCAATGCACTAGATTGCTGGGGAAGATGGTGGCGGCCTATGAGGCCATTCAATTCGGCAGATTCCATGTCAGAGTGTTTCAGTGGGTCCTGTTAGACAAGTGGTCCGGATCCCATCTGCAAATGCACCGGAAAATAATCCTGTCCTCCAAGACCAGAATCTCACTCCTGTGGTGGCACAGCTCTCACCTCCTAGAGGGACGCAGGTTCGGGATCCAGGACTGGATCCTAGTAACCACGGATGCGAGTCTCCGAGGCTGGGGGGCAGTCACTCAGGAGGAAACCTTCCAGGGAAGATGGTCAAGCCAGGAAGTTTATCTACACATAAACGTTCTAGAGTTAAGGGCCATTTACAACGGCCTTCAAGTGGAACGTCTTCTGCGCAACCTGCCCATCCTAATCCAGTCGGACAATATAACAGCAGTAACACACATACACCACCAGGGTGGAACAAAGAGCAGAGCGGCAATGACGGAGGCCACAAGAGTTCTCCGCTGGGCGGAAAAACATACAAGCGCTCTGTCAGCAATCTTCATTCCAGGAGTGGACAACTGGGAAGTAGACTTCCTCAGCAGACACGATCTCCATCCAGGAGAGTGGAGTCTTCATCAAGTAGTATTCACAGAGGTGACAAGTCTTTGGGGAGTTCCTCAAGTAGGCATGATGGCGTCTCGCCTCAACAAGAAACTTCAGAGATATTGTTCCAGGTCGAGGGACCCTCAAGCAATAGCAGTGGACGCGCTAGTGACACCATGGGTGTTTCGGTCGGTATATGTGTTCCCTCCGCTTCCACTCATCCCAAAGGTGCTAAAGATCATAAGAAGAACAAAGGTTCAGGCGATCCTCATTGTTCCGGACTGGCCAAGGAGGGCTTGGTAACCAGATCTTCAGGAATTACTTATAGGAGATCCGTGGCCTCTTCCTCTACCAGAGGATCTGTTACAGCAGGGGCCGTGCGTTTATCACGACTTACCGCGGCTACGTTTGACGGCTTGGCGGTTGAATGCCGGATCCTAGCCCGAAAGGGTATTCCCAGTGAAGTCACTCCCACACTTCTTCAGGCTAGGAAAGGAGTAACGTCTAAACATTACCACCGTATTTGGAGAAAATATGTGTCTTGGTGTGAATCCAAGAAGGCTCCTACGGAAGAATTTCAGCTAGGGCGTTTTCTCCATTTTCTACAAGCAGGTATGGATGCGGGCCTAAAGTTAGGCTCGATTAAAGTCCAAATTTCAGCCTTATCGATTTTCTTTCAAAAACAACTGGCCTCCCTTCCAGAAGTTCAGACTTTCGTGAAAGGCGTTTTGCACATCCAACCTCCATGTGTGCCCCCAGTGGCACCATAGGATCTTAATGTGGTGTTGCATTTCCTTCAATCACATTGGTTTGAACCTTTACAGATGGTAGAGTTGAAATTTCTCACTTGGAAAGTGGTCATGCTATTGGCCTTAGCGTCTGCAAGGCGGGTTTCTGAGTTAGCGGCTTTGTCTCACAAAAGTCCTTATTTAATCTTCCATGAAGATAGGGCAGAGTTGAGGACTCGTCAACAATTTCTACCGAAGGTGGTTTCATCGTTCCACATGAACCAGCCTATTGTGGTACCAGTGGCTACTGACGCTTTCGCTGAGTCAAAATCTCTCGATGTTGTCAGGGCTTAAAAATTTATGTCGCCAGAACGGCTCAAATTAGGAAAGCGGAAGCTCTGTTTGTCCTGTATGCTGCCAACAAGATTGGGACTCCTGCTTCCAGGCAGACCATTGCACGCTGGATCTGTAATATGATACAGCATGCTCATTCTACGGCTGGATTGCAGTTATCGAAATCAGTGAAGGGCCACTCTACCAGAAAGGTGGGCTCATCCTGGGCGGCTGCCCGGGGGGGCTCAGCATTACAACTCTGCTGAGCAGCTACTTGGTCGGGTTCAAACACTTTTGCGAAATTTTACAAGTTTGATACCCTGGCTGATGAGGACCTCATGTTTGGTCAATCGGTGCTGCAGAGTCATCCACACTCTCCTGCCCGTTCTAGAGTTTTGGTATAAACCCCATGGTTCTTGAAGTGTCCCCAGCATCCTCTAGGACATATGAGAAAATAGGATTTTAATACCTACCAGTAAATCCTTTTCTCTTAGTCCGTAGAGGATGCTGGGCGCCCGTCCCTGTGCGGACACTATCTGCAGTTTATTAGTTATTAGTTATGTTTACACACAGGTTGTGTTTCTGTTATAGTCAGCCTGTTGCTGACATTGTTCATGCCGTTGACTGGAGTTCTGTTAAATGCAATGTTGTACGGCGTGTTTGAGGTGTGAGCTGGTATGTATCTCACCTTAGTTAACAATAAATCCTTTTCCTCGAAATGTCCGTCTCCCTGGGCACAGTTCCTATAACTGGAGTCTGGAGGAGGGGCATAGAGGGAGGAGCCAGTTCACACCCTTTCAAAGTCTCAAAGTGCCCATGTCTCCTGCGGATCCCGTCTATACCCCATGGTTCTTGAAGTGTCCCCAGCATCCTCTACGGACTAAGAGAAAAGGATTTACCGGTAGGTATTAAAATCCTATTATTTTAAATAGGAATAGCTCGCACATTTGGCGCACAGCCCAAAAAGGGGTGTGTTTTTGCTGGCAAGGGGCATGGCCACACAATAGTAACCCCAATTCCAATTACGCCACACAGTACTGCAACTTTATTCACATTTGATCATGCGATAGTGTCCATAATTCATATTACATCCCACAATAGTATCACTTTACCTTATAAACGTTACTCCTCACAGTAGAGTCCCTTATTCACATTACATCACACTGAATTGCTCGTTATGCACATTACACCACACCCTATTGCTCTTTATTCACACTAGACGACACAGTAGTGCCCTTTCTATATGCAACGCCACATAGTAGAGCACCTTATACACATAATGCCACACATTAGTAATGCAATTATACACATAATTCCACACAGTAATGCCCCTTACACATATGAAACACCTTATTAATGTCCTTATAAACATAACGCGCCTTACACATTGACAACCTTTATTAATGCCCTTTTACACATAATGTCCCTTACACATATGCCGCACATTATTAATGCCCTTATACACATAATGACTCACATAGTGCCACCTACATATTTGCTGCACATTATTAGTGCCCCTTTACACATAATGACACACATACAGTAGTACCCTGTTACACATATGCTGCACATTATTAATGCCCTTATACACATAATGACACACAGTGCCCCTTACACATATGTTGCACATTATTAATGCATTTTTACATGACACACATAATGCTCCTTACACATATTCTGAATATTACTGCACAACCAACCCCCTCACATGCACACAGCACTCACACTGCTACTAACACGGGTGACCTCTGCCTCTGCTTGGATACAGATGTGTCCTCATAAATCTTGCCTCAATGCTAACGTCATGCACCTTTTTTCTAATGAAAATGCATCTTATTTGCATTGCTATGTGGCTAGGATGCACACGCAGCTTCTGCTGATTAAAATGATATACAGCATGCCTATATACTGTGTGCGACTGTGGCTGTATCTGCATATGAAATGCTACACACAGAATATAGGTGTTACGCACACCAGTGCTAACAGGAGTATACCGGTGTATGAACAGAGAGGGAAGCGAAGCAAACGAACTCACAGACAGTATAACATAACATACACAGGAGGTGATGGAATAACTAATAAACACAAAGTGAACGGAGAAGCCCAAAGGCTCAGGAATTGGGTGTCTCCCTAGTGTCAGGAATGCTCAGATGGAATAGAGCGGACAATGAAGCGATGTGTAGTGATTTAACATGTGGAGCACCTGAAATGATGTTGCTAAGAGCAACAGAAAAAACCCCAAAGGGTTACCAACGGGTGTGGGAATAAACTCCTTGGTCAGAGATAGAAATATAGACACAAGGAGAGTATCCACAATCCTAACCCCCACTTGCAGGGCACAGGTTCAGCTTACTGCCACTAAACTGACACCTGGACGCCCTGCACAGTGAGGGAGGATTAAGCAAGCAGGTCGGAGAGTACAGCCGCAAACCTGCTGGGTTCACAGAATAGCAAAAGAACCCCAGCAGGTCAAACAACTGACTCCAGTCTTACTGCTAGGTCCGGATTGGCAGAATGAAGTACCGAATCTTAAGGCCTATTCGCAGTAAGCAACAAGTAAATACAAAGTCACACAGTACTAGCTAACTCTCTGGAACTGACTAACAAACAAAGATTCAGCAGCATTTGCCTAGCCTGAGAGGATGGTTTATATAGCAGGTGCTGTCCACGCCCCACTCAGACCTCACAGACTGTGAGCACAAAACCAGCGCCGGATTCCCTGCCGTGCACAGAGCCTGTAACCACTACACAGTAAAAACCCGGACCGGAGTATCAGCTGCGCTCAGGTTACTTCGCTAACACTTGCCTCCCGGTTGCCATGGCGACGTGGCAGCACAGAGCAGGAGATCCTAACAGTACCCCCCCTCTGACGTGGGGTCAAAGAACCCCTACCACCGGGTTTATCGGGGAACTGCGAGAAGAAAGAGCGTATCAGTCTGGGGGCATGAAGATCACAACTGCGCACCCACGACCGCTCCTCCGGGCCATACCCCTTCCAGTGCACCAAAAATGACAGCTGACCCCGTACCATCTTGGAGTCAAGAACCCTTTCAACCACAAACTCCCTCTGACCCCGTATCAGAAGAGGAGAAGGTCTTCCACTGGAAGAAGGATTACTAACCGCCAGTTTTAAAAGGGAACAATGAAATGTTTTATTGATACCCAATGAACGGGGCAGATCTAACTGAAATGCCACCGGATTGATAACCCTGGTGATCTTATAAGGGCTGATGAACCGGGGGCCAAACTTATGAGATGGCTGTCTCAACTTCAAATTCTTGGTGGACAACCAGACGAAGTCTCCTAATTTGAAGCTGCAGGGTCTTCTCCGCTTATCAAAAACCCTTTTGGTCACTAATGACTGTCAGGTTCGGTTTTGCTTGTGTCCCCGGAGGGGGCGCTAGTGGGTCAGTGGAGGTAGGATGGAAGAAGTGAGTAGGCTGGATTGGGTTTCTGCGCATCAGCGCAATGGTGTTTATTTAACATAAAAGTTCACACAATAAGGCAGCAGAATAACGTGCAGGAATAAACAAATAAAAGTATGCAATGGGAATGGTGCAGCTTGGAAGCTGAGAGTCTATGGAGGAAATGGTAATGATGGATAAGTTCACTGGTGTGAGATCCAGAATGGTTTAAAACGTGGAGCCAGCAGAGATGGTATTAAATGTGTAGCAAACCTGGTAGCAGATGCAGGAGACTCAGGTGGAAGTTCACAGAGCAGTTCGTTAAGCTCAGGCAGCTAGCAAGCTGCTTCACAGGTGAGGTGATGGAATGCACCTGGAGAGAGTCTCTACTGCAGAGGCTGAAGCACACTGCGGTTGTAGTTAGGTGTGGAGCCAAATACAGATGCAGGGGTTGCTGATGCTTGTAGTTCCACGGAGATGTAGGAAGGTAACCAGGAACACGGAGGAACAGGTAGGTAACTAGGAACACGGAGGATCCAGGAAGGTAACCAGGAACACGGAGGAATCCAGGCACATGGGTCGCAGGAGTGACACAAAGTTTCAGGACAACCACAGGCTCACCCTGCAGCTCCTGATATACCCCCTGGTGTGCAGACATTGGTTGGAGTGGGAAAAGGAGGTGCGGCCAAGCTCCGGATTGGCCGCCGTACTCTGACCGATGGAGACTGTCATGGCGGCGCCCATGCCGCGGCCCGGCGGGAACGCGGCGTGCTCACACGCCCGCAGTTACAGGAGCGTTCCTAGGCCCAGGATGACGACCGGCGACAGAGGAGCGGACGACAGCAGAACGTAGGGACCCCGGACGGAGTCCGCACCGACGGACAGATGTGGCTGTGGTGAGTCAATTCCTGACAATGACACAGACACAAGGGCTTTCTTCACTTTCCTCCAAATACCCCTAAGGACCGAAACAACAGAGGAGCCATCAGACGTGGAATCCAGGGGGTCAAAAGAATTGGCCTTAGGATGATGCCCATACACACAAAGGAAGGGAGAGATCCCTGTAGCAGAGTGAGCAGCGTTGTTATAGGCAAACTCCGCCATGGACAGATGAGCAACCCAGTCAGTATGACACTTGGAGACATAACACCTGAGGAACTGCTCCAAAGACTGGTTCACCCTCTCAGTCTGCCCATTAGACTGTGGATGGTAGCCTGACGACAAGCTCACAGAAATCTGGAGATCAGAACAAAATGCCCTCCAGAATTTGGCCACAAACTGGGATCCACGGTCAGAGACCACATCAAGTGGCAACCCGTGGAGGCGCACAACATGCTGCATAAATAACTCAGACAGGCGTCTGGCCGATGGCAACCCAACCAGTGGAACGAAATGCGCCATCTTCGAAAACCTGTCAACGACAACCCAAATGGCTGTCATCCCCGAGGATTTGGGCAAGTCCACCACAAAATCCATGGAAATGTGGGTCCATGGCTTAGACGGAATAGAGAGTGGATGTAATGGGTCGACAGGAACCCCTCTAGGAGTTTTATTTCGGGCACAAACGTCACATGCCCGAACCCACTGATCCACATCCCTAGCCACCGAGGGCCACCACACCGCCCTAGACAGCAACTCCCGAGTTCTGGCAATACCCGGATGCCCTGCCGACCTTTTGGCATGGAATTCCAGGAACACTCGCTGTCTTAACCTAGGAGGCACAAACAAGAGACCTACCGGAAGGTCTGGAGGAGCCTGCTCCTGTGCTCTAAGGACTAATGACAAGAGGTCCTGGGTAATGCCCACTTTAATACATGATGGGGACACAATGGGCAATGGCTCCTCGGTGGTCTCTTGAACAGTAAAAACCCGGACCGGAGTATCAGCTGCGCTCAGGTTACTTCGCTAACACTTGCCTCCCGGTTGCCATGGCGACGTGGCAGCACAGAGCAGGAGATCCTAACAATAGGCAAGCCGCATATCATTTTAATCAGCAGAAGCTGCTGATGCTCCTAGGAATATCAAATACCCTAGGCAATTGCCTAGTTTTCCTATGCCTATGACCGGCTCTGCAGGTGCATCCTGTTTCCATTGATCATCCTTGTGTAACCCTTCTCCTACTTCTTGAGTCCCAGGGTTTATGAAATCTTGCGTGCCTCCACCCAAGCAGATGTTACGATATACCCTGGTTCGCTTTGGAGAACCTTACCCGGTAGGGGTTGGGGTATTGTATGGGGTGTAGTTTACAACTGCGGTAAATATCTATAGATAACTTTTAAAGATATGACCAGATATATATATTAAATAAGGTAGTCAGCTCACCTTACTAATCCGGTAATATTCGTTGGTTTCAGGTTTCGTATTTATGACAATACTCTCTCGGATCAGGAGTTCTCGGACACAGTGGACCCGCTAGATTTGGTAAGTAATTTTATTTTATCCTTACACAGTTAACTATTCATGTATCATTTTAAAATCGAATAAATATCAATTTAACAAATATAACACTTGTACAATTTTATATTACAGACAGAATGCATGCAATATATATATTTTTTTTATATATATCCCATAGTCTAACAGACTATGGACCCGGGATTTAAGCTTACTCTTAATCTTACCTCCTGCGCAGGTTGAACCTTTAAAAACTAATGTGATCACGGTATCACTGTAGTAGGTATATGATACTCTTATTAAATTTTGGTATCCACCAATAATGATGGGTATTCCTGCTAATAAACATATGTTATATCTATCAGTCACTTTTGTTTGATACTGGATCCAGTACACATGGAGGGGATCTAGTCTATAAAGGCTAAGATGTTTATATTATCAATACAGAACCACACTTTGATGACTTGCGAGGGATGCTCCTAAGTGGATTTCGTTAGTCTTGAATCCGGTGAGGGGTCACCGATATAATTCCTTACGGCTATCCAATATTGTTAAATTGTGAGAATATAACAGAGTGCTCCGCTTTATTAGACGAAAGTTTCTGAGGGTCACAGCTTTAACCAGATGCTGGTACGGCAGGGCAAAGTCTGTACTTGCTGTCAATTTTCATTCTTTGACCGGAAGAGTTGTATAGATACTTCTGATTTAGCCAACAATAGGATGGGTGACTAATACTAAGATAATAAATAACCTATTTTAACATTCAGGCTGGTACATGAGAAACCATAATGCATTTCCAAATATAACAGTCCATTTCTGTATAATGTGCCACTCTCACCACCGTATCCCTGAATATTCTGGTCTCTTCTACTTTATACCAAAGGGGTAGATAACAACCTCCTACAAGAGAATGCAGTAGAACTAAACCTTTAATAACATACAGTTAATTACTATGGTGCGGTAGTGATTAGAGAAATCTAATGTATTCTCGCTCGATTCCTCTTTTTCCAAAGTTACTGAGGAGTGTGGGCTTATTATAAACAGTACCAGTGTTGCTATCTGGCTATGATAGCAATTTATCCAGAGATATCACACTTTAGATTTTGACGCATTAGGCTAGCAGTGTTTCTGTTCCTAATGCTACTAACGCTGATGACCTTAAGAAGCAGTAATTCCCTTTACTATGACTTTCATTAATCTCCAGCTCCTGTGATCAAGCTGTAAAATCCACTACTCTTAGTCCCAGGGTTATTACCCTGCTGTTAGTTGACTCTAGTTCAGTTACCGTGATCCTCTGCCAATGATCAGTCTATGTAGCCTCCCCACAAGGTCTCTTAATCACTTCACTCTGGGGTTACTTTTCTCCCCTCTGTCATTCACAGTTACTATCAGTTTCCTCCACTATACTAGCAGCCTGGTATGCTGTTGCTTCATCCCCTCTTTGTCTACTCGGGAGTAGGGACAATGGGTGATTTAAGTGCAAGCCTGCTATCTTGACTTGCTGAGTCGTATCCCGGTGAGTTGATCTGTGTATGATGGAATATTTTACTCAATTAGATTCACTTTCATATAGGTATACCCTCGGACTAGTTGAACTAGGTATACTGCCTGAAATTAATACAATGGTGTGTATGAATGATGGCTGGGTCACACCTCCTCTTACGTCGTCCCTATATGCTGTTATAACAGGCTTCAAAGCTTCCACTCCCCCGACTCCTCCTTACTGTAGTATTAACTGTTCAGGCTGCTGTGTCCCTGCCTCTCCTCCTCGCATCCTCAGCACAGAACTACGAGCTCCCAGACACATACCCTGTCTTACTTGCCTCCTCAGCGCTGCCAGCGGGATCCCATCAGAGTCTGGCACCGGTACAATGACAGGTGAGGCACCACTCCAGCCCCTCTGCCCTGCCTCACAGTCTCGGGTCTCTGGCCGCCTCTAGACTACCGTTGCGCCGCCATCCTCTGTGCTGGACGGTAGATGGCTCCGCTATTTGCCGCACTTCTCTCTCCGGCGGCTTCAGTGTGTCAGGCTATGGCTCAGCTCCCCAGTCTCAGGCGGCTCCGCTACTATCCACACCTCCCACTCTCCGGCGGGCTTCAGGGCTTTTTAGCTTGCAGCTCTGCGGGCTTTAGACTCCGTATCCTTCGCTGGTCCTCTCCGGTCTCTCTTCGTTCCTCACCTCCCGCTGCGTCACCCCTCTAACCGCTCCTTCACGAGCCCCCTCTCTCCTCGTGCTATCCCTCCTTCCAGACCTTTCTCCTCACAGTCCCTTACCATGGCCACGAGAATACTCCACGTGCAGTCAATTACAGCCACCCACACAATATATATCTATATATTACAATTGCACAGCTAATTTTAGAATCTACCAATTATATATATATATATATATTCCATTTTCACCAAAGGGGTACACTCTCCCCCTGATGATCTCTCCATTGTTCATTATAGAGATCATCATATATAGTTATTACCCCCAATATCCTGCACATTAACTATATTATATTCAAAATAAGGCCACGGCATTACTATTCTAGGATAGACTAGCAACGGGGTCTCATTAGGTATTCCTAATCTATCATAAGTGAGTATGGTCGGAGGTCTTCTAGTCCTCTGTGGTCTGGTGGTTTCTCCACTTGTTTCTGATGGCGGTAACTGGGAGAAAGGTTCCTCTACCACTTGTTCATCATGAGCATCAGGAATATTCCAATCCCGGTCTGGACTATTTTCGCCTCCATTTCCTTCCCACTCTACAGTATTTGGTTTCCAGTGTGTTTCTTCTTGGTCGACTTCTATCTCACAGTCTTTATCATTACCCATCGGCCTGGATTCTTTATAATACCATCCTGGTTCATACCATTCCTCCTGAGTGACACACTCCGACTCAGATTCTTGAATTTCACTCGTCTTTAGCATAGATGGCTCCACATTACCGTCTTTTGATACTGTTCTCTTTTCTATACCGGTCCCTTCCCATCTGACTCCTGGCGCTATAGGTAATAAATGTTGTCGATGATACGTCAGTATGGGTCCTGCCTCATTTTCTGGCCGTAGTTGATATACAGGAATATTGGGGAGCTGTTTAACTACAACATAAGGTTGTGATTTCCACCGGTTACTAAGCTTACGACGCCTAGGTAACCCGAGCAGTCTAATTAATACTCTATCTCCAGGTATTAACTTATTTTCTTTCACATGAGCGTCATATCTTTGTTTGTTCTTTTCTCCTAATTTCTGGGCTTCGAGCTGCGCTGTCTGATAGGCTCCCGCCAACTGTCTCCTTAGTTGCCGGATGTATTGGCTATGAGAGGGTCTACTAGGATGGTTAATCTTGGTTCCTAGACTCACATCTATGGGGAGTCTTGCTTCTCGCCCAAACATTAGCATATATGGAGAATATCCAGTACTCTCATTCTTGGTGCAGTTATAGGAGTGCACTAACAGTGATAGATAATGTTTCCAACGCGATTTCTTTTCCTCACTTAAGGTGCCCAACATATTTAGAAGAGTACGGTTAAAACGCTCCGGTTGCAGATCCCCTTGGGGATGATACGGAGTAGTTCTTGATTTCCGAATGCCACAGCAGTCACATAATTCCCGGATGAGCCTACTCTCAAAGTCTCTTCCCTGATCTGTGTGGATTCGCGCAGGTAACCCATAATGGATGAAAAATTTCTCCCAGAGGGTTCGAGCTACTGTTACTGCTTGCTGATTTGTAGTCACGTAAGCCTGGGCATATCTTGTGAATTGGTCCGTCACCACTGAGATGTTGTTTTCTTTTCCTCCAGGATCTTCCAATGACAAGTAATCAAGACATACTAAATCCATCGGCCCATTGCTTACGATGTTAACCAATGGAGCAGCTCTTTCCAGCAATTTTTTTCGTACAATACAGCTTCCACAAGTCTTGCAGTACTCGTCGATATCCCTATTCATGTAGGGCCAATAGAACCTCTCCGAAATCAGCCCCTGGGTTTTATCATACCCTAAGTGCCCATGACGATCATGGAGCGATTTCAATACCGTATCAATGTATTTACTAGGAAGCACTAGTTGCATTCTATTGGTACCATCCAGTTTCCGAGTTTTCCGGAACAATATACCCTGCTTAATAGTCAACTTTCGTTTCTGCCGAACTAACATCAGTGCCTTATTAGTCATGGGTACATCCGGGAGTTTACTCAATCGTTGCTCTATCATCTGAAGGATAGGATATATATCTGTATCGGCCCTCTGCTCATGACTCATCTGTCCAGGAGTCACTACATCCAAACCATCCATATCAGCATAATCTATCCAACAGTATAAAGGAGGCAGGGCAGTCACTGATGCACCCATGGAAACAACGGCAGGGATTGGGATGTCCTGTAACTCTCTAATTTGGAAACATAATCCCTTCACACTAGCAGCAGGAACTTCGATCCATTCTTCAGAGGCGGGCTGCCTATGACATTCTTCTTGTCGAGGCATTCGGGATAAGGAGTCTGCATCGATGTTATTAACTCCTGGTTTATACTTGATGGTAAAATCGTAATTGGACAGGGTCGCTAGCCACCGATGTCCAGTAGCATCGAATTTGGCCGTAGTCTGTACATACATCAAGGGATTGTTATCGGTAAGTACCGTAAATGGTACCCCATACAAATAATCGTGGAACTTGTCAGATACTGCCCACTTCAGAGCAAGGAACTCTAATTTATGAACTGGATAGTTTCTTTCACTAGTAGACAGTCCTCGACTAACATAGGAGATGGGTTTCTTGTCACCACTCTGCACCTGATATAGCACTCCCCCAAGTCCCTCGTACGAGGCATCTACATGGACATGGTATGGTAGTGACGGATCAGCATAGGCTAGTACAGGTGCCTTGATCAAACTCCACTTTAATTGGTTAAACGCCTCTTCACATGACACATCCCACCTATCCCCGAACGGTTCCTGGGGCCTAAAATATTGGGTGGTCTGAGTCCTGTTGGCTCGTTTCTTCAGGTTATTAGGGGGGTATCCTTTGGTTAGCGTGGTAAGAGGTTGAGCCAGCTTAGAATACTGTGGAACAAATTTTCTGTAATACCCACAGAATCCCAAAAACGATCTTAATTCCTTCAAACACGTGGGCCTGGGCCAATCCTTAACCGCTTGTACTTTGGCAGGGTCAGTAGCAATTCCCTGTCTACTGACAATATGTCCCAAGTATTTTACTACAGACTGACATAAGCAACATTTTTCAATGGACAATTTTAGCCCTTTAGCCTGCAGGCGATCTAACACTTTTAGCAGGCGGATGTTGTGTTCTACGATAGTCTTTCCAAAGACAATCACATCATCCAGATATACTAGTACTTCCCTATAACACATATCGCCAATCGTGTTTTCCATCATCCTTTGAAATGTGGCCGGAGCTCCTTTTATTCCTTGCGGCATTTTTAAAAACTCGAAGAATCCTATAGGACATATAATTGCTGTCTTGCATCTGTCATTAATACTCATAGGGATTTGATAATATCCACTACGGAGATCAAGCACTGAGAACCACTGACTCCCTTGTAGGCAATCCAGAGCTTCATCGATCTTAGGCACAGTATACTGGTCTGTCACGGTCCGGGTATTCAATGTGCGATAGTCAATACAAAGTCGTATTTCCCCGTTCTTTTTCCGTGCCACAACTATGGGTGAGGCATATGAACTTTCTGAGTCTGCTATATCCTGATTTTCCAGCAAACCTCGTAAATGTTTCCGAACATCTTCAAAGTCGGCTGGAGCGAGCCGCCTCGATCTCTCTCTGAACGGGGTATCATCCAATAATTTAATATTATGTTCCACGTCTTTGGCAGTCCCTAAATCCCACTCCCCTCGGGAGAATACTTTTTCTCTCATATACAGTTGCTCTAGTAACTTACTTTTATCTTTGGGATCAATATCACTGCCACTAAAGCATCCCTCCAGACATATAGGTGGATCAACATGGGCACTCGTCCCTCCTGCTCCCTCATCCCTGGAATTCAAATCACCACAGATCCTATGGCATCCTCGGGTTGAGTCTACAGACTCGCCGGAATGGGCTTGCCCCTGCTTCTCACACCAATCTTTTAGGTTTTTAAACAAATTGGTGTTAGTCCCCACAATTACAGGCAACCTCCCATTATCTCCTGGTGAATCAGGACATACCAGGGCTACTAGAGGGACAGTTTCATTGGCTATACCCAGTCCTGGATCGAATGTTATCCTGGTGACAATATATCCCAAATAAGGGTATTTTTGCTCGCTAAGGCCCCATATGGTGAGCCCACTGAGAGGTTGTATAGGAATTTCGGTCAAATGAGTCTGATACCAGGTCTCAAAGACGATAGACACTTGTGACCCACTGTCCATGAGTACAGAACATTCATGCCCATTGATCATAGCTTTTACAACGGGTGCCGGCCCCATAAGACTACCATAAGACTATCTGGCACATCATCCAACCACTGTGCACTCCCCATAGCATGTACGGTTATTATTGGGGAGCCTGTGAGGGGGTCACAGGACTCCCATTGGGGTTTTCTGGCCGTTCTGGCCTCCATTGATTATAAGAATTACTTCCCTGTCGACTTCGATTATTCATAGGACACTCAAATGAACGATGTCCAGGCTGGCCACACGAATAACATATTATGGGTGCTCGGCTATCTCCCCTTCGCATCCGTCCTTGTCCCATACCGGACAACATATTGGGTTTCACTAGGCTGGTGGTTTGCAATGCAATCAACTGATCCATTTTACTATTTTGCTCTTCCAATAGTTTGATTAACCGGTCAGCCAGGATGGGTTTCTCTTGCTTTTCGGCAGTTGGTAACACTACCTTTACTTTTTTTTATAGCTTTGTCCCTCTTTTCGATCTGGGCCTCTTCAAATTTAACTTCCTTAACCAATTCATTCAGGGTAATAGGGATGGTTTTGGACAATGTGCACCGTAATTTCTGCGCCACAGGGCTATTAGTAAGTGCTCCTTTAAGTACCTGTATGATACGTCTTTCATCCACTTGTTCTTTATTGATACCACCTTTGTCGACTATTTTATAAATTAGTCGATCCACTCGGTATATGTATTGGGTCTACGTTTCCCCATACTCCTGATAAGTGCCATTCAGTCTAGATAACAGATCTCCAACATCTTCCACTGTTCCATACGAAAAATCTAAAGCTTCAATATAATCAGTTAAAGTGGCCTGGGGATTACTCCTCCGGGTGGCTTGAATTACCCCCATGGCCGGACCCCTCAAGCTCTCCACCACTCGTTGCCTCTTGTTATGCTCTGGGCATTGCCACTCTTCGGAATGCTGAATGGCGGCCTCCCGCCACAATTCATACGTCTCCTCACCCGCTGGCACTGGAATAATACCGGAGAAGATTCGTAGATGCCGATATCCTCTCTCAAAATGCCATCTTTCCAACTGGCTAACAACTTTATCTACCACCGCTTCGGCGGGTGATTCAGCAGTTGATACTTTAACAGGGGCAGATTCTTTTCCCATATTACTAACAATAGTGTCCCCCAGTAAATGTGGGGGTTCCGTACCAGTCCCATCACCTGATGATGCAGCCTCTTCTTCATTACTAGCATCGGGCCAGATCAACTGAAATTTCTTTTCCGGAATGTTCTCCATCACAATCCTACTTGGTAATAAAGTGAAATCCAAAGGGTATCTATTGCTAATTAGCAATGCAATCGTATCTTCGCCGGGCCCTTTCCACCTGTCTACTACATAGGGATTATTTAGCCCATACAATCTATTCAAGGCTTTCTTCACATCGTCATCACTCACTGCGTGAAAATCTCCCCCTATACCAAAACTACAAGTAGGTTCCACTCTCTTCTGGATGCACCATCGATATATGTCCTGCCCGTTTACGATCTCCATGTTAACCTAAAATAAGTCAGGAGTTGTCTAAAGGTTCAGGGATCTCAGCAGTGCCTCCAAAAATGTAACCCTTCTCCTACTTCTTGAGTCCCAGGGTTTATTAAATCTGGCGTGCCTCCACCCAAGCAGATGTTACGATATACCCTGGTTCGCTTGGGAGAACATTACCCGGTAGGGGTTGGGGTATTGTATGGGGTGTAGTTTACAACTACGGGAAATATCTATAGATAACTTTTAAAGATATGACCAGATATATATATTAAATAAGGTAGTCAGCTCACCTTACTAATCCGGTAATATTCGTTGGTTTCAGGTTTCGTATTTATGACAATACTCTCTCGGATCAGGAGTTCTCGGACACAGTGGACCCGCTAGATTTGGTAAGTAATTTTATTTTATCCTTACACAGTTAACTATTCATGTATCATTTTAAAATCTAATAAATATCAATTTAACAAATATAACACTTGTACAATTTTATATTACAGACAGAATGCATGCAATATACAATTTTTTTTAATATATATCCCATAGTCTAACAGACTATGGACCCGGGATTTAAGCTTACTCTTAATCTTACCTCCTGCGCAGGTTGAACCTTTAAAAAATAATGTGATCACGGTATCACTGTAGTAGGTATATGATACTCTTATTAAATTTTGGTATCCACCAATAATGATGGGTATTCCTGCTAATAAACATATGTTATATCTATCAGTCACTTTTGTTTGATACTGGATCCAGTACACATGTAGGGGATCTAGTCTATAAAGGCTAAGAGGTTTATATTATCAATACAGAACCACACTTTGATGACTTGCGAGGGATGCTCCTAAGTGGATTTCGTTAGTCTTGAATCCGGTGAGGGGTCACCGATATAATTCCTTACGGCTATCCAATATTGTTAAATTGTGAGAATATAACAGAGTGCTCCGCTTTATTGGACGAAAGTTTCTGAGGGTCACAGCTTTAACCAGATGCTGGTACGGCAGGGCAAAGTCTGTACTTGCTGTCAATTTTCATTCCTTGACCGGAAGAGTTGTATAGATACTTCTGATTTAGCCAATAGGATGGGTGACTAATACTAAGATAATAAATAACCTATTTTAACATTCAGGCTGGTACATGAGAAACCATAATGCATTTCCAAATATAACAGTCCATTTCTGTATAATGTGCCACTCTCACCACCATATCCCTGAATATTCTGGTCTCTTCTACTTTATACCAAAGGGGTAGATAACAACCTCCTACAAGAGAATGCAGTAGAACTAAACCTTTAATAACATACAGTTAATTACTGTGGTGCGGTGGTGATTAGAGAAATCTAATGTATTCTCGCTCGATTCCTCTTTTTCCAAAGTTACTGAGGAGTGTGGTCTTATTATAAACAGCACCAGTGTTGCTATCTGGCTATGATAGCAATTTATCCAGAGATATCACACTTTAGATTTTGACGCATTAGGCTAGCAGTGTTTCTGTTCCTAATGCTACTAACGCTGATGACCTTAAGAAGCAGTAATTCCCTTTACTATGACTTTCATTAATCCCCAGCTCCTGTGATCAAGCTGTAAAATCCACTACTCTTAGTCCCAGGGTTATTACCCTGCTGTTAGTTGACTCTAGTTCAGTTACCGTGATCCTCTGCCAATGATCAGTCTATGTAGCCTCCCCACAAGGTCTCTTAATCACTTCACTCTGGGGTTACTTTTCTCCCCTCTGTCATTCACAGTTACTATCAGTTTCCTCCACTATACTGGCAGCCTGGTATGCTGTTGCTTCATCCCCTCTTTGTCTACTCGGGAGTAGGGACAATGGGTGATTTAAGTGCAAGCCTGCTATCTTGACTTGCTGAGTCGTATCCCGGTGAGTTGATCTGTGTATGATGGAATATTTTACTCAATTAGATTCACTTTCATATAGGTATACCCTCGGACTAGTGGAACTAGGTATACTGCCTGAAATTAATACAATGGTGTGTATGAATGATGGCTGGGTCACACCTCCTCTTACGTCGTCCCTATATGCTGTTATAACAGGCTTCAAAGCTTCCACTCCCCCGACTCCTCCTTACTGTAGTATTAACTGTTCAGGCTGCTGTGTCCCTGCCTCTCCTCCTCGCATCCTCAGCACAGAACTACGAGCTCCCAGACACATACCCTGTCTTACTTGCCTCCTCAGCGCTGCCAGCGGGATCCCATCAGAGTCTGGCACCGGTACAATGACAGGTGAGGCACCACTCCAGCCCCTCTGCCCTGCCTCACAGTCTCGGGTCTCTGGCCGCCTCTAGACTACCGTTGCACCGCCATCCTCTGTGCTGGACGGTAGATGGCTCCTCTACTCACCGCACTTCTCTCTCCGGCGGCTTCAGTGTGTCAGGCTATGGCTCAGCTCCCCAGTTTCAGGCGGCTCCGCTACTATCCACACCTCCCACTCTCCGGCGGGCTTCAGGGCTTTTTAGCTTGCGGCTCTGCGGACTTTAGACTCCGTATCCTTCGCTGGTCCTCTCCGGTCTTTCTTCGTTCCTCACCTCCCGCTGCGTCACCCCTCTAAACGCTCCTTCACGAGCTCCCTCTCTCCTCGTGCTATCCCTCCTTCCAGACCTTTCTCCTCACAGTCCCTTACCATGGCCACGAGAATACTCCACGTGCAGTCAATTACAGCCACCCACACAATATATATCTGTATATTACAATTGCACAGCTAATTTTAGAATCTACCAATTATATATATATATATATATATATTCCATTTTTACCAAAGGGGGTACACTTGAGATGTTCCTACAGCTTAATTGGAGTCCCTAGGAAGTGGGCAGGATGAGGGAGGAGTACCCACTCTTGCGGTGGACTACACGAAAAATCAGGAGCCTCCCACAGCTTCCAGGAGAGTAGGTGAGTATGCTCCTGACTCGTATAACAGGAGTTACTCCCACTTATTCCTGAGACACATTTTATTTACATGGTAAACGTTTTTTCTTTTTTATTTGCTGTGCAAACATAATGTGGTTACACTTCCCACAGACTGGCAATTACAGCTTTGCTACGTGTTTGCACTTCCCTCAGAATGGAACTTTGATATTGTATCTCACATAAGTGAGAACAAGTTACTCCAAATATTTAATTGTATGTTTTGTTTTAACTTGAAATGTTAGGTCATAAATCGGCAAAATGTTTGGCCACTGGTTGATCAATCTTTTTCCCACATAGGGGGACATGTACCAAGCAGTGATAAAACTGGAGAAGTGAGCCAGTGGAGAAGTTGCCCATGACAACCAATCAGCTGCTCTGTATATGTTTATAGTATGCAAATTATAAATGTCACGTCAATGCTGATTGGTTGTCATGGGCTACTTCTCCACTGGCTCACTTTTCTAGCTTTATCACTGCTTAGTACATGTACCCCTAAGGGGTGCTCTAATTGATGTCCTATGTAGGGCTATCCGTTCTTTAAAACATTGGGGGTCATTCCGAGTTGTTCGCTCGCAAGCTGCTTTTAGCAGCTTTGCACACGCTAAGCCGCAGCCTACTGGGAGTGAATCTTAGCTTATCAAAATTGCGAACGAAAGATTAGCAGAATTGCGAACAGACACTTCTTAGCAGTTTCTGAGTAGCTCAAGACTTACTCGGCATCTGCGATCAGTTCAGTCAGTGTCGTTCCTGGTTTGACGTCACAAACACACCCAGCGTTCGCCCAGACACTCCTCCGTTTCTCCAGCCACTCCTGTGTTTTTCCCAGAAACGGTAGCGTTTTTTCACACACACCCATAAAACGGCCAGTTTCCGCCCAGAAACACCCACTTCCTGTCAATCACATTACGATCACCAGAACAAAGAAAAAACCTCGTAATGCCGTGAGTAAAATACCTAACTGCATAGCAAATTTACTTGGCGCAGTCGCACTGCGGACATTGCGCATGCGCATTAGTGACTAATCGCTCCATTGCGAGAAAAAAATAACGAGCGAACAACTCGGAATGACCCCCATTGTTTTAAAACAGCAAATTTGTTAGCAGTTGGGCAAAAACATGTGCAGTGCAGTGTAGTGCAGGGGGGTGGGGGTAGGGGTTAGGGGTGGGTGCAGATATAACATGTGCAGAGAGAGTTAGATTTGGGTGGGGTGTGTTCAAACTGAAATCTAAATTGCAGTGTAAAAATTAAGCAGCCAGTATTTACCCTGCACAGAAACAATATAACCCACCCAAATCTAACTCTCCCTGCACATGTTATATCTGCCCCACCTGCAGTGCACATGGGTGGTCATTCCGAGTTGTTCGCTATGTTTTTCGTTCGCACAACATATTCGCAAAGTTGCGATTATGTTGTAAAACTGCGAACATCCGCCCCCAACGTACATTTGCTATTTCGTACGCAGTACTACACAAAGTAGGCGTATGCCAAATCACAACGCATTAATGCGAATCCATCGCATACGCACACTCCTCATCGTAAAAAAACGATCTCATCGTAGATTTACGCATTCCTCTTAAATGTGCTAAGGTTTGTGCAAACAAACGCACAGCAATGGTTTTTTTTTCCTAATTTAGATGACACCTTGCAATTCAAACTCAGCAAGCGTCCCTCAATTATAAATCCAATTAGTGTAATAATTGATTGTGTGCATGACCAATTAAGTCTGCAAAGAATACCTCAAGAACACTTTGTAGGCATAATTGGACATTACCATGTTTTTTTTTAAAGAAGTGCAAGAGATGTGTAAACTGTGCCTGACATAAATGTAAATAGCATAATTTGGTGTGGATGTTTAGTGTGTGAATGTATGTGTTTACATGTTTATTTTAAAAATAAGCTACTAACTAACCTAATTTGTATGTAATAAATAAGACTTAAACTCGTAATTTGTTTGTGTTTTTTGTTAGGTAACCAATTTCTGCTTTGCAATATGCTTTAATATTTTGGCATTAAAAACATCACAAGCGCATAACAGTAAATTATTTTTTTTTATTTTTGGAACATTTTTTGTTTTAAGTTTTTTAAAAACATAATTTTTTTTTTTTTTACAATAAATTAGCCAAATGGTTTACTTCGGCCAACATGGCCTCCAAATTTGCCTTCATCCGGCCAACGATGCCTGCCAGGCTTGTGGGATCTCCAATGGCACCATCTGAAATGCAGAGTCAAAATGCAAATTAAAACATAACTCACATTACCTATTACATCACAATTCCAAAAAGCACACTTTCATATCAAATGATATACATCATGGATGTATAAATGACAAAACAGTAGCATACCAACACACAAGCATACTCAGCATTGTTTTGCATAGCAAAATTTCAATGTGTAAAAGTCTACCACACCATGATGTACATTTACTAAGATGGGAGTTATATTTAGGGTGTGATGTTGTCCATAGCAACCAATCACATTCTACTTCTCTTCTAGAAGGTGGGAAATAACTGAAACTTTGTTTTTGTTTGGTTGCTATGTTCAACATCCAATCTTGAATCACACCCCCAAATTAGTACATGTAACCCCATACTGGTCATCATTCACATCTGTAGTGAAGCAGACTTGTCTTTTGTGCTGTTTTGCCCTGCATCATCACACTGCATATCAACATCTTCAGAAGGACAACATATCCTAGCATGCCCACACTCCCTGAAAGCCTGCCTTACTAAATAAATAAGGTCAAACAGGTTTTGTAAAAGCAAATAAGCATTTTGTGAGTGTAACTTTCACAACACAAATCATTGTGTCGTTAGGCTGGCTAACAAAGTGACTCCTGCAACTTTTTTTGGAAAATATTGCAATACCCAAGCTCAATTGTAAAAGTAAAATCACACAAAAATGAACACTCAGGTCTAAATGTGTTGCATATAATGTTTCACATACAAACCTTGTTGTGCAGGCAAACCTGTCGACATAGTGATTAGCAACCAGATGTAGACACTGTACATATAATGTCCCGCACACAAATGTGAATGCATCATCCATACCATGATGAAGAAGACAAGCATTTAACCTTGACAAAAGATTGGCTACAGTACAACACTGCATTTATTTGAATGTGTTTTGTATTTTTAAAATTTAAAAATAAGGAATGTGTGCGAACTTACTCTCCTCTGCCACTTGGCCACCTCCCTCTAGTGGCTCCGGGGCCTCTGCTGCCCATTCTGTAGGCGACGTTGGCTGGCTGGGGGATGGAGGCTGGATGGGTGAGGTTGGCTGGATGGGGTATGGGGGCTGGCTGGGGGATGGAGGCTGGATGGGTGAGGTTGGCTGGATGGGGAATGGGTGCTGGATGGGGGAAGGAGGCAGGATGGGGGAAGGAGGGTCCAATTGGGTGAGAGGATGGAAGGGGGAGGTACTTACAGAGGGTGTTTGGGAATGATAGTGTGAGGGTGGTGGTGTGCTTTTTTGGGACACAGAGGGGGAGGGGGGCAGAGAGGGGGATTTGGAAAGAGAGTGGGATTGGGCTGGAGAGGGGGTGTGGGCTGGAGAGGGGGATTGGGAAAGAGAGTGGGCTTGGGCTGGAGAGGGGGAGTTGGAAAATGAGGCTGAGGTGGCTGGAGAGGGTGAGGTGGCTGGAGAGGGTGAGGTGGCAGGAGAGGGGGATTGGGCAGGAGAGGGGGATTGGGCAGGAGAGGGTGAGGTTGCTGGAGAGGGGGATTGGGCAGGAGAGGGGGATTGGGCAGGAGAGGGTGAGGTGGCTGGAGAGGGTGAGGTGGCTGGAGAGGGGGATTGGGCAGGAGAGGTGGAGGGGGAGCCAGAAGGGGATGGTGTTTGTGGATGTGCCTGTTGTGGCCTCCCTGCACCAGCAGCAGCACCTTGCCATTGTGCTCGCCCTAGAATGACATATGTAATTTTTAGGTTTTAACATATACATTTAGAACATCCGCATATTCATATTACTCTGTTCTGTACCATGTTAAAGAGACAGGGGTAACATTACTAAGTTATTAAAATGTTTATACTGGTGATGTTGTCCTTAGCAACCAATCATAATATAATTAAACTTTCTTAAGCACCTTCTATCCGATAATATATAGAATCTGAATGTTTGTTATAGCCAACATCACCAGTTCTCAAAACCACCAACATTTTTTTAAATAAACCACTGAGCAGGTTATTGTGTTCAGTTGTGAGCCTGTGTAGTAATTATGCCCAACAACATACAGTCAGTACCATACCTCCCAACATGACCCTCCCCAGGAGGGACAGAATGTTGTGCTCCGTCACTTCCCTCTTAATGTATGATTGCCATCATCTGTGCTGAAACACCTTTATTCACTAAATTAAGTGACAAGTCCAGAAGCAGAGTATTCTGTCCCTCCTGGAGAGGGTCATGTTGGGAGGTATGCAGTACTGCTTGCCCTACCAACACACACTCATGCTTATTGTAAGTGTGCAAATTTTCACACTCTCACTTAGTGAAAGTATGCAAAGGTTATGCGTAAAATCCGTCATGTGCCGAAATGTTACTTACTGCGCCCACGTAGGGTCCGGATCTGTTGGCGTAGCTCTGCCAACAAGTCCGGCGTACGCCTTCGCAGGTCGCTCCAGCGCCTCTCCAGCTGGATAATGGTCCTCCGGCTGCGGATGCGGCTTATTAACAAGCGGCGGACCTCCGCGTAGGCCTTGCGCTTTACCCGATTTGGGATAAAGCGCCCTACGCGGCGGTCCATCACCGCCACCAGGACGCGGAGCTCACGCCGTGTGAACGGTTCAGCACGCATCATGGCAATGGCGTTTTTCATATATGGGCATATATTTATAGTGTGTGTTGGCATGTGATTGGTGTAAAATCTGTGCTGTCATCTAAATTAACTTTATTGATGTGTGCATTGAATAAACTTTATTGCTGTCTGCAGTGCTGTGAAGAGCAGAGGGGTTATGTCGCTAAAGCGGAAATTCGCAGTCGCGGAAGAACATGATAATAAAAGAACCTACCCTCACAATTACACACACACACACACACACACACACACACACATTTTTACTAAAATATTTGTGACAATCTGTGTACTCACCACATTTTGGAGGAACAATCAGCTGCACAGTCAGAAAGTTTTCAACATTTAGTATCATATGTTGTGTATTGGTTTTGAAAACAGGATTAGTATAAAAAATTAAAAAAACAACAACATTTTAACAACGGGAAAAAAAATTCAAAACAAAAAAAACATTGTAAGGTTAACATGTTTGAATATTTACAGAAACAACTAATAATATATTCACACACACCAAAACAATTACACAATGAACTTTCAAAAGCTACCTAAATGACATCAGAGCAAAATGAACATAAACATACAGTGACTTTGTGTTATAATTTAATAATTTGTTAAAAATCACTATACCTGAAATATTCCCGAACAATGCGTGCCCTTACTTCGTTTCCCCTCCGGGAAACACTCCCCCCACCGACTCTCCGCCCAACCCCTGGCTCCTCATCTGGCAATTCCTCTGTGTGAGGAAGCTCAACGTGACTCCTTACAGCGATGTTATGTAGAATTGCGCACAGGACCACAATTTTACTTACCATCTCCGGCGAATACATGATGTCGCCACCAGTGCGGTGGAGCACACGAAAGCGCCCTTTAAGGACACCAATCGTGCGCTCCACCAGCTGTCTAGTGGCAGTAAGCGCGGAGTTAAATGCCGTCTGTGGTCCTGGCCTGGGCTTACTGTAAGAAGTCATGAGCCAGGGGGTGCAAGGATATCCACGGTCTCCTGTTTGATGAGAAGAAAAGAAAATAATTAGAATGTAAATTTTAAAAATATTATTGTAAGTAAAAAAATAAAAACACTAACCCAATAACCACATGTCTTGTCCTTCCATCGATCTTAATCTGTGCCATATCCCTGATTGTCTAATGACATGTGCATCATGGGAGTTCCCCGGGAACTTAGCATTCAGGGACAGGATCTGGAGTAATGGCCCACAAACAACCATTACATTCAGAGAATGAAACAGTTTCCTGTTTCTATAAATTTCTTCATTATGTCTTGGTGGTACAATAGCTACATGTGTGCCATCCACAACCCCAATAACATGTGGGAAGCAACTACCACCTTCCTCAAATTGCCGCTTCACCACATCTAGGGCCCCAACATCCAAAGGCATAGCAATACATTGCTTAACGCGCTTAATAAAAGCCTGGCTGACACGCCGCAGGACCTTACTGAACTGGCCCTGCGACATGCCAACCAGATCGCCCACAACATGCTGGTATGAACCAGTGGCCACAAAATGTAACACAGCAAGGAATTGTGTCAATGCTGGTATTGCTGTAGGATACCTAATGGATTGTTCTAGATCACTCTCTATTATGGAGAGAGTGTCTAGGATTAGATGAGGTGGCAGCCTGTATCTGCGCAAAACAACATCATCAGGCATCCCAAAAAGGAGGACACGGGTACGGAAAATTGGTGGCCTAGCACGCCTCCGTTGCCTTGGATGATGAGGAGCCGGTTGCGGTTGGAGGGCTTGCAGCGGTTGGGGTGGGAGTGGTTCCGTGGGTTGGGGTGGGAGGGCATCAGCTGCCACATGAACGGACATCACCAACTTAAAATGAAGGTAAGAATCATTTTTAAAAATTAAAAAAAAACAAAAAACATTGTCAGCCATAATCAAAGACAAAGTGTATGGGTGTTAACTTACTGCAGGAGCATACTCCATTTCTTCAAGAATAAAATACGGGTCCAAAACACAAAATTGGAAACAAAACAAAAAGAAACCTTTAGCTAATTATTTCAAACATAGGTTAACATCACAAATAAAAAAGTATTTGAGATTTCAAACATACCCATATAATAACTGCCACAATATATATTCAAACAACTAAGTATGAATAATGTAAATTAGTTTGTTAATTAAAAAAACCTTTAAAAAAAAGGGGGTCCTTTAGTAGCTAATACAGCAAAAATCAGCCCTACTTTGTCAAAAGTAAATGCTTTGTAAACCAAGAAATAACACCTACTAGATAGAGAAATGGCCAAGAAAAAATAAGATACACACTTGCTACAAACACACTCCAGGACACACAGGGATAGGCTACTTACCTAGTCAATAAATGAAGTTTCAAATTTATTTGAAAAAAAAACCAAAATCAGCCAACTTGGTCAAAATCAAAATATGGAACCTAAATCCAACAATGAGACACCTACAAGAGACACAGAAGGAGTCTAAGAGATCATATAGACAATTACAACAAACAGCAGCACACACAGGGATAGGCTACTTACCTGGTCAATAAATTAAGTTTCAAATTTATTTGAAAAAAGAACAAAAAATCAGCCAACTTGGTCAAAATTAAAATATGGAACCTAAATCCAACAATGAGACACCTACAAGAGACACAGAAGGAGTCTAATAAATCAAACAAACTGTGTGAACAATATAACATACACACTGTAAAGTACAGGTAAGAAATAAAAACATATGGCATACTAAACCATTTAAATATCAAACAGATATCCTCCAAAATACATAAACCCAGTTCCATTGCACCACCATACATACTTGGCTTGATAATTGACTAATGTAGGAATACTCACAAAAGAAACTTAGCAAAAAAAACGCACTGCGCTATACAAAATGTTTAAAGCGAATAAACGGACATCTGTCTGCAAGACAATGCAAAAATTACTCACTGCAAAGTTGAACCAAAGACGACCACCTTCGAAGATAACACACAGCAGTTTTTATCATCATACACCCACTCACACAGGCTGCAAACAAGGCTCTTAAATAAGCAGTACAATCAGTCACACAATTAGCATAATTTACACCTGTGTGATTTTTCGCTGCGCACGTAGCTATAAATACCTACACACCTGTGCGTACAGACATGTCATTAGCAACATGGCTACTCGTGAGGATTTGGCAGCAGAGATGGACCGCGTGCAGCGGCAGCAGGCCGCATTGGCACAAAGACAAATAGCATTTCGTCGGCAAATGCTGGAATCCGCCTCTGCGGATTCTGAAGAAGCAGGACTCAGTACTAGAGACATTCCACCTTTGATACCCAGCAGTTAGGAGGGGTTACCCTGCCAGACAGACAGACTGGGGAAACTGAGGGAGATTCAGCATTAGCCGCACAACCACAACATACACAAGCAGCTAGTGACGAGGAAGATGGTGAGGAGGAACAGGAACAAAGCTCACAGGCTACTTCAAGGCGGAAAAAAAAGGCAGCCCGCATTCACTAAGAGGGAGTTGCGTGTTTTGGTCACACAGGCCATGTTAAAAATACATAGAGGACCAAAAAACATGGGTGCTGCTACCAAAGATCGAATCTGGAGGGACATCACTCATTCTGTGAATGAAGTCGGCTCTATAGTCAGAACATCACAGAAAGTTAGACGACGGTAAGTGTATATTGGCAGTCCATTATCTGTGCAAAGTATTCTTAAAAAGCTAGTTACATGTGATGTTGTCTATAGCAACCAAATGCAGAACATGTGTCCTATATATTAGATGTGATGTCTATAGCAACCAAATGCAGAACATGTGTCCTATATATTAAAGCAGGAATTTTTTTAAAAAATATACCTTGACCCTATTTTTTCAAATATATGTAGTTGGGCCGACTTCAAATCCCGCCTGAAGGGCAAGAGGTCTGCGGAGTGGAATGCCTCGAGGGCTACAGGGGGCGGACCAGCTGTCGCTGTGGAGTATACAGAGTTGGAGGAGATGGCGATGGACTGTGTCAGATATGAGGAGGGGTCAGGGGTGTCTTATATGGACACGGACCTGCCTGAAATACTGACGGAACATGACTTGCCAGGTAAGTTTACACACATTTGTATTGTTTAATTGTTTTTGTTACAAAAGTCTCATATTGTTTTTTTCTACTCTTTTTCCACACATTCTTCTATTTGCTTTGCACATAACACAGCACAGGGGGGTGAGCAGGTAGAGTCACAGGAGGGTTATGTGGCTGAGGCTGAGGTGGAGGGACCTAGTGTGTCTGGCAGTGTGGGACCCCAAATCCCACCTATCCAGGTTCCAACTGGCCCCCCCACCCAACCCTCTGCTAACCCGGAGATCCTGCTTGAAATAGCTAGGTATGGTGAGAGCCAGGGGCGGAACTACTGGCAGGGCAGGCAGTGCATTGCACTGGGGCCCCGCCGCACTCAAGGGCCCACAGCCGCCGGCCGGCATTACAATGAGTCACAATGACTCATTGTATCATGCCGCACACCAGCACTCCCGTGACCCGTCGGGTCTGCGTCCCGCGACTCCCGCCGCCCGCCCGTCGTAAGGAACAGATCAGGCCAGCCACCAGGGCACTACGGGCAGCAGCCGCAGCACCAGACACACTGCCGCGGCTGCCGCCTCTGTTACACACGAAGAGGGAGGAGGGTCCATCCCTCCCTCATATACAAACAGGTCTCACACACTCTCTGTGACTGGCTGCTGCTGCTGCTGGAGGGAATGCTCTCTCCAGCGCCTCCTCGTCCACACGTCCTCCTGCTGCAAGATCATGTTGTCAATCAGGAAAGCGAGGAGGGGCAGCTAACTCAGCTCCTCCCCCTTCCTGCTTATATCCCGCCCCTCCCTCGGCTTTCTCTCACTCTCTCTCTCTCTCTGTATTTGGGCACCGGGGATCTGACAAGCATCATGCCAAGATCTCGTGGCCGTCCCCGGCGCCCACTGTCATAATGGGAGGGACAGGGAGAGAGAGAGAGGAGCTGGAGCTGCTGCTGTTCATTCCCTATGTGCATGGTGAGTCTCCATTTGCTAAAAAGGGGGAATCTGCTTGCCGCAATGTGTAAAAAGGGGGAATCTGCCTGCCGTAATGTGTAAAAAGGGGGAATCTGCCTGCCGTAATGTGTAACAAGGTCACGCTGTCTGCCGTAATGTGTAACAAGGTCACGCTGTCTGCCGTAATGTGTAACAAGGGCACGCTGTCTGCCATAATGTGTAACAAGGGCACGCTGTCTGCCGTAATGTGTAAAAAGGGCACGCTGTCTGCCGTTATGTGTAAAAAGTGTACGCTGTCTGCCGTAATGTGTAACAAGGGCACGCTGTGCCGTAATGTGTAACAAGGGCACGCTGTCTGCCGTAATGTGTAAAAAGGGCACGCTGTCTGCCGCTATGTGTAACAAGGGGACGCTGTCTGCCGCTATGTGTAACAAGGGGACGCTGTCTGCCGTTATGTGTAAAAAGGGGGACGCTGTCTGCCGTTATGTGTAAAAAGGGGGACGCTGTCTGCTGTAATGTGTAAATAGCGGACGCTGTCTGCTGTAATGTGTAAAAAGAGGAATCTGTCCGCCGTAAGGTGTAAAAGGGTCTCTACCTGGTGTAGTAGTGCTACTGTGCGGCGTAATTTGAATAATGGAGACTACTGTGCACCGTTTTATGAATTGGTATTATTTTGTGGCCACACCCCTTCCCCACGAAGCCACGCCACTATGTATTTTTGCGCGCGCCTACGGCGCGCACTGCCCCTATTTTGCATGCAGGGGTGGGGCTCCAATGCCATTTCTTGCACACAGTGCTAATATGTCTAGTTACGGCACTGTTGCTAGGTATCCACTTCCCTGAGCAGGCCCCCCTCACCAGATCCTCTCCAGGGGTGAGGGGATGGACTTGGATGGGATGGGATGGGATGGGATGGGGGGGACAAGCCATTTTGTCGCACATGGGCCCACCGCTCGCTAGTTCCGCCACTGGTGAGAGCCTAAATGCTTTTCAGGACAGGATGATCCGGGAGGTAAGCCAGATAGCTGTCCGGCTCACTGAGCACAGAACCAGTGTGGAGCAAGGTGTTGCTCAACTCTGCTAAGGTCTGGCAGAGATCAGGCAGGGACAAGATCAACTTGCCTCCTCATTCCAAAACCTTGCAAATAACATCTTGCAAGGGCTCCAGGCCATCGCTGTCTCCCTTGCCTACAGTGGCAGAGAGCCAGCCACATCGGCTCCCTCCCCTGCCCCTGCCCAGGAAGAACATCCCACTGGGCAGGGCACACGAAGGTCGCTCCGCAGACCAAGCCAAGAAGAACAGCATCAGGCGGGAGGAAAAAAAAGAAAGTGATGTCTCTCCAGATGGGCAGCACCCATGTTTTTCATGTTGTCTCTATGTTTTTTTTGTGTTGGCTTGTGTGGCCAGAATGGCTAACTCCCTCTTAGTGAAATTTATTATTTCTGTTTTGATATATTGTAGCCTGTGAGCTTTTTTCCCTGTACACCAGAGCCATCTTCCTCTTCCTAGTGTGCTGTGTATTGTTGTGTTTGTGTGCTGGCTCCTGAATATTTCTCAGTTCCCCAAATATATTTGTCTGGCAGGGTGTTTACACCATATTATTTATTTGCATTTAAATTATTATTTTGTCAGAAGATGGAGTTTCCCTAGTACTGAGTTCTGCTATGTCATTTGTGTCAGTGGCATCTGCTTGCTGCTTGGTCCATCTTTGCCTGTGATACTCACCTGTAGCCATGTTGTTTGGATCACTAAATATATTCCAGCAGTAATAAAACAAAAAAACCAACAAAAAAGTTTGTGTACTTTATTAAAGTTAATGCATTATGTTAATCTTAGTCCAGGAAAGTTTAGCAAAGCATATAGACACTTGGGGAACAAGGGAACAATCAGAAAAAAAATACAAGCATTGCATCTTTAAAAATGCAACAGGTATGCCTTGCACCACACTTTAATGTCCATATTATAAAAATAGTCACAACTCAGGTTTTGTTTTACTATGGGCAACAGGACATAATTTTAAACATTGTCAGATATTCTAACCAAAGATAAAAGTTTTATTTAAGCAACAAATTAAGTGTATGCTGCATTATGTTGGTCCTGATATTTGGGATATACAAAGGTAACATTTTATGTAGTTTAGATGTTGCTGATGTAGTTTTGAAGTTTTGTTAATTTCACTTGTTTGCATTTGGTAGTATTTAACACATTAAAATATGCACTTAACATGAATGTTTATCCAAAAACTTGACTCACAATAAAAACCTTATTTGGCAGCGTTACAGGTTTATAGGTGCTTAGAATAAACATGTAATGTGTCCACACAATTGCTGTTTGCAGTACTTCAGCAGAGCAGTGTTTAGCAAGTAATTGGACAACAGATGAATGGGCTCTCCAATTAACTGCTAATTATTGCATACACACTTGTAACACTACTTCGCAAATGCAGAGTAACTGCAGACCTACTCGGCTGCTGCGTCAAGATTGCGAGGAATTGCTATGTTAAGTTTAACTGCGAAAATGCATTTCTGCGAAAACACGCCTACTGCTAGTTGCATACTCCCACACTAGACGCCCACTTTCACGCCCATGTCGTCAGATTGCGAAGTCGCGCCTCTGTCACGCCTTCGTTACTCCCCGTTTTCGTTTCTGTGTAACGAGCAGTTTTCTTTGTAGTATTTCTGCACAAGTGTCGTATAGCTATGCTCGCGCATGCGTATTTCCGCTTTTGCGCATGCGCATTTAGTTGTTTTCTGCCCGTTTGCGATGCGATGATTCACTGCGATCAACTCGGAATGAGGGCCATGGTTTTGCCCAACTGCTAACATATTAGTTGCTATGATCAGGTCTGAATTAGGCCCAAAGTCCGCAGGTAGATAACAAAGGAACTGGAACATGATAAGGGATGACAAATATCATATCTGTGACCATTATGCGGATGATAAAAATATCTGCCCGTGATCATATGTCTGCACGTTGTGCAGTTAGGGCATTGAAAGCAACCATTCTTTTTTGTCAAGATTCCCCTAGCATATGCCATCTGCTTGGTAACATCCGTATGGACTGTCCAGTCTCTGATGTTCTTGCCTCTTTTATAGCAAGGCATAATCCTGGACCTCTTCATGTTGGTCAATTCTTTATCATTTTGTATCATGGGCCAGATATCCCTTGTGGTACTGCCAGAGCCGGCGCAAACCACTCAGCAAAGGGATGCAGTGCAGGGAGGCGCCAGGGGCAGGAGAGACGCTCTCCCTGTGCTGCATCCCTGTACTGAGCTGATGTCCCCCTGCTGCAGCGCCTGTCACACTTTATGACAGGCAGCGGCGCCGGCAGCATGAAGCCTCCTCTTTCCTCCCCTGTGTCAGTGCAGTGTGTGGACCTAAAAGGGGGCGGAGCTACACAGGACCAGGCTGAACAGGAGGATGATCTGCTCCAGCTCCGGCCTGCCAGACTTCCTTAGGTAAGAGGATGGAAAGAGACTGAGTGAGTGAAAGTATGTGTGTGTGTGTGTGTGTGTGTGTATATGAGTATGTGTAATATATGTGTGACTGTGTATGTGTGTAATGTATGTGTGTGTGACTGCGGCATAATGTGTAAGCGTCAGTGGTACAGGGGGCTTTACGTGTGTAAGCATCACTGGTAAAGGGGGCGTTGCGTGTGTAAGCATCACTGCTACAGGGGGCATTACATGTGTACGCGTCACTGGTACGGGGGGCGTTACATGTGTAAGTGTCACTGGTACAGGGGGAGTTACGTGTGTAAGCGTCACTGCTACAGGGGCGTTGCGTGTGTAAGCATCACTGGTAAAGGGGGCTTTGTGTGTAAGCGTCACTGCTACAGGGGGCGTTACGTGTGTAAGTGTCACTGTTACAGGGGCGTTACGTGTGTAAGCATCACTGGTGCAGGGGGCGTTACGTGTGTAAGCGTCACTGGTACAGGGTATGCATTGCAGGCAACTGTCGGACTGGATAAGACATGAGTAAGGTCCCCTAATTTTCCCCTTGCTGAGCTTCGATTACTACCCATCCTGGTAATGCTGAAGGGGTTAACACTCCCTTCTGCTGGGAGACACCAGCAGGACCAGTGAGCAGACAGGCATTAGGACCCTTGGAATTACTTATAATGGAGGAGGTAGTGAGAAGGCTGATGGAGTTTTGATTGGATGTGTCAGAGCGGGAAAAAGAGGAGGCAGGGTTCGCACCAGTCTGTGTGAGAGGAGACACGCTGCGAAGAGTGGAGCTGCCACTGAGGATACTGCTGTGAGGAGACACGCTGTGGAGAACGGAGCCGGCGCTGAGGAGACACGCTGTGGAGAGCGGATCTGCTGCTGTGGAGACCGCTCTAAGGAGACACGCCATGGAGAGTGGAGCTGCCGCTGAGGATACGACTGAGAGTTGCCGCCCGCTGCAGTGCCAGAAGCCGGAGCTTGAACACCGCCGGCAGCCTGGGTTACGCTGAGAGAAGGCGCTGGCACTGAGGGGAGAGCATCCCGATTACCCACCAGGACAGCCAGCGGGAGTGTGCAGAAGTACATGAGAGTCTGCAAGGCAAGCTCTGAATCTGGGGACCCGCTGATTATAGCAGTTATCAGGTACTGGCCTTCCATCATTTACTAGAGATGAGCACCGGAAATTTTTCGGTTTTCGGGTTTTGGTTTTGGGTTCGGTTCCGCGGCCGTGTTTTGGGTTCGAACGCGTTTTGGCAAAACCTCACCGAATTTTTTTAGTCGGATTCGGGTGTGTTTTGGATTCGGGTGTTTTTTTCAAAAAACCCTAAAAAACAGCTTAAATCATAGAATTTGGGGGTCATTTTGATCCCAAAGTATTATTAACCTCAATAACCATAATTTCCACTCATTTTCAGTCTATTCTGAACACCTCACAATATTATTTTTAGTCCTAAAATTTGCACCGAGGTCGCTGGATGGCTAAGCTAAGCGACCCAAGTGGCCGACACAAACACCTGGCCCATCTAGGAGTGGCACTGCAGTGTCACGCAGGATGGCCCTTCCAAAAAACACTCCCCAAACAGCACATGACGCAAAGAAAAAAAGAGGCGCAATGAGGTAGCTGTGTGAGTAAGCTAAGCGACCCTAGTGGCCGACACAAACACCTGGCCCATCTAGGAGTGGCACTGCAGTGTCACGCAGGATGGCCCTTCCAAAAAACACTCCCCAAACAGCACATGACGCAAAGAAAAAAAGAGGCGCAATGAGGTAGCTGTGTGAGTAAGCTAAGCGACCCTCATTTTAATGAACATCATCTTCTCCACATTTTCTGGAAGTAACCTCGTACGCCGATTGCTGACAAGGTGAGCGGCGGCACTAAACACTCTTTCGGAGTACACACTTGTGGGAGGGCAACTTAGGTAGAATAAAGCCAGTTTGTGCAAGGGCCTCCAAATTGCCTCTTTTTCCTGCCAGTATAAGTACGGACTGTCTGACGTGCCTACTTGGATGCGGTCACTCATATAATCCTCCACCATTCTTTCAATGGGGAGAGAATCATATGCAGTGACAGTAGACGACATGTCCGTAATCGTTGTCAGGTCCTTCAGTCCGGACCAGATGTCAGCATCAGCAGTCACTCCAGACTGCCCTGCATCACCGCCAGCGGGTGGGCTCGGAATTCTGAGCCTTTTCCTCGCACCCCCAGTTGCGGGAGAATGTGAAGGAGGAGATGTTGACAGGTCGCGTTCCGCTTGACTTGACAATTTTGTCACCAGCAGTTCTTTGAACCCCAGCAGACTTGTGTCTGCCGGAAAGAGAGATCCAAGGTAGGTTTTAAATCTAGGATCGAGCACGGTGGCCAAAATGTAGTGCTCTGATTTCAACAGATTGACCACCCGTGAATCCTTGTTAAGCGAATTAAGGGCTCCATCCACAAGTCCCACATGCCTAGCGGAATCGCTCTGTGTTAGCTCCTCCTTCAATGTCTCCAGTGTTATGATTCCAGCACTCTGGTCTGAGGAGGTCCTATTGCAAGGACCGGAGCACTGGAACGTAATGCTGGGGAAGGAAGCGGGAATAGAAAGTAGCCCCTGGCGCCCTAACTCCGTTGTCTCGCCCGTGCTGTCAGAAATCCCCTGCGAGACTATGGTTGCTTGAGCCCATGGCAGCCGCGTTTGAAGGGCGGATTATGTCTGCCCAACTCCGATGCCCCCTCAGGTTTTAATGGGAGACAAAGGGAAATCCGAGACAGGGTGATAACAAGGGGCCCTCTGACTAAACAACCAGGCCAGGGGCTACAAGCTAACTGACAAAAGCTGAGGTATGTGCGGAAACCCGCCAGGGAAAAGGACAACCAAAATCCACTAGTCCGTTACTCCTACCCAGCACCGCTGGATACCAGAGTGGATCTGTGGGAGCGGAATCCTCCGCAAAAGCTCCGAAACACAAATAATAAATAATAAATGATAAAGCGGCCAAGCCGCAACACACGGCTATGCCGTGACTCACGAACACCACTGGATGTTCAAAGGTGCTCAGTCAGGACTCCAGGAACAGATGACGACTTCCGAGTACAGGACAACTGAGAACAGGAACGACCGGATACAGCAGGACTGGAAACACTCTCAGCAAACAGATACAGCATGCAAGAAGCTATTACCGGCGTCTGTGAGAAGCCCAGGAAGTGTATTTAACAGGGAGTCCTCCAATCAGCTGTTTAGAGGCTGATTGGATTAGATGCCATACAGCTGCCTAGCTGCATGGCCAGGAAACAGGTGTCCTATTAATTAAAATGGACCCAGCAACGGGGAACGCGGTCCGTCAGTGGCGTCCCCGTTGCTAGGGTCCATGCGGCTGTACGCGCACGGCGTCCCTGGTTGCTAGGCGCCGGGCCGCACCGACGAGCGGACCCCGGCGCCTAACAGTACCCCCCCCTTGAGGAGGGGTCAAGGAACCCCTAAAGCCAGGTTTCCGAGGAAATTCCCGAAAAAATGCCCTCTTGAGCCTCGGGGCATGGAGATCCTTATCCAGGACCCAAGACCTTTCCTCTGGACCATAGCCTCTCCAGTGCACCAGAAAATAAAGCCGACCCCGGGACAATTTGGAATCGAGAACCTTCTCCACCAAGAACTCCTGATGACCCTGTACATCTACTGGTGATTTCCCCTGAGAGATCTTCCGAGGAAATCTACTGGAAGAAAAGTATGGTTTCAACAGGGAGCAATGGAACGTATTTCCGATCCGGAGAGCTCTTGGTAAACGTAACCGGAAAGCAACTGGATTGATTTTTTTAATAATATGAAATGGTCCAATAAATTTGGGGCCCAATCTAGCTGAGGTTTGTCGAAGTTTAATGTTACGAGTCGACAACCATACCCTATCTCCCACCTTAAAAGTGCAAGGACGCCGGAGCCTGTCAGAAAAATTTTTCTCTCGAAATGCCGCTTTTCTGAGAGCAAGGTGCACTTTTTTCCAAATGACTCTGAGATGAGAGGTTAAGGTTAGCGAGGAAACAGAGGAATGTTGAAAAAAAGAATTAGCTCTGGGGTGAAAACCAAAAACTGAAAAGAATGGAGACACCTTAGTGGAGGAATGACAAGAATTGTTGTAAGCAAACTCCGCCAAAGGAAGAAACTCGGACCAATCATTCTGGAGTTTGGCTGAGTACAAACGCAAATACTGTTTTAATGATTGATTAACTCGCTCGGTCTGCCCGTTGGATTGGGGATGGTAGCCGGATGTTAAAGACAATTTCATCTTTAATGAGGCACAAAAAGACTTCCAGAATTGTGCAATGAATTGTGGACCCCGATCAGAAACAATATCAGTGGGCAACCCATGAAGTCTGAAAACATGGCGGAGAAACAAAACTGCCAATCCCTGGGCAGATGGCAGTCGGGGAAGAGCAATGAAATGGGCCATCTTGCTAAAACGGTCCACTACCACCCATATGACTCGGAATCCGGCTGACAGAGGGAGGTCTACCACAAAATCCATGGAAATATGAGACCATGGCCTGAGAGGAACATTTAAGGGCATAAGTTGCCCGATAGGCAAGGAACGGGGAACCTTATGCTGTGCACAGACCTGACAAGAAAAAACAAACTCCTTAATGTCGTTAGAAAGACCAGGCCACCATACTGAGCGGGAGACTAATTCCAAAGTCTTAGAGATCCCCGGATGCCCGGCAACGTTGCTATCATGAAACTCAGTCAAAACAGTAGCTCTCAAAAACTCAGGGACGTAAAGACGACCAGCAGGAGTATTTCCAGGAGCTTGATGTTGAAGCTGCTTTAACTGGGTAAATAAATCTTGTGTGAGGCCTGCCCAAATGACTGAAGACGGAAGTATGGAAGTAACAGGACTGTTATTATGAACTGGAAGAAAACTGCGTGACAGGGCATCTGCCTTGATATTCTTGGAACCTGGCCTAAAGGTGATAATAAACTTGAAACGAGTAAAAAATAAAGCCCAACGAGCCTGCCGGGCATTCAGCCGCTTAGCTGATTCGATGTACTGAAGATTTTTGTGGTCAGTCAATACTGAAATGGTATGTGTTGCTCCCTCAAGCCAATGCCTCCACTCCTCGAAAGCCCATTTAATAGCCAGTAACTCCCGGTTACCAACATCGTAGTTGGATTCAGCGGATGAGAATTTCCTGGACATAAAGGCACAAGGATGTAGTTCTAGAGAGTCCGGATCCTTCTGAGATAGGATAGCCCCCACTCCAACCTCCGAGGCATCAACCTCAACAATGAAGGGCAATTCAGGGTTGGGATGTCTGAGGACTGGGGCTGAGACAAAAGCTTGTTTCAAGGCCTGAAAGGATAACTCAGCTTCACGTGACCAGTTGGTAGGATCCGCTCCCTTCTTAGTCAGTGCCACAATGGGAGCAACCAGGTCGGAAAAAGCATGAATAAATCTTCTATAATAATTCGCAAACCCTAAAAAGCGCTGAATTGCTTTTAAGTTGGTGGGTTGCGCCCAACTAAGGATGGCTTGGAGCTTCTTAGGTTCCATACAGAATCCCCGAGGGGAAATAATGTACCCTGAAAAGGATACCTCCGTGACATGAAACTCACACTTCTCCAGCTTGGCATATAGGTGATTTTCACGTAATTTTTGAAGAACCTGACGCACCTGGGTAACATGTTGTTCAATAGAGTCAGAATAGATCAGGATGTCGTCTAAGTAAACGACCACGAATCTTCCTAGAAAATCACGGAGCACATCGTTAATGAGATCCTGGAAAACTGCCGGAGCGTTAGACAAGCCGAACGGCATCACCAGATACTCGTAGTGACCCGACTGAGTACTGAACGCCGTCTTCCATTCATCTCCCGACTTGATTCGGATGAGGTTATACGCTCCCCTCAGGTCAATTTTAGAAAAAATCACAGCCGAACGCAGCTGATCAAAGAGGACAGAAATCAGCGGCAGAGGGTAAGTATTTTTAACTGAGATCTTATTCAGGGCTCTAAAGTCAATGCAAGGTCTGAGTGATCCATCTTTCTTCTCCACAAAGAAGAAGCCTGCACTTAAAGGGGATTTAGATGGCCTGATAAATCATTTCCCTAGGCTCTCCTTAACATACTCATTCATGGCTGCAGTTTCTGGCCCGGACAATGCATATAACCTTCCCTTTGGCAATGTGGCACCAGGAATTAGCTCAATAGCACAATCATAAGGCCGATGGGGAGGCAGAATGTCCGCATTGCCCTTGGAAAATACATCAACAAAGTCCTGGTATTCCACGGGAATGGGTTCGGGAATGGCAGCAGCTATTCTGACGGGAAATGTAATACATTCCTTATTACAGATGGTACCCCATTGTGAGATCTCCCCCGACTGCCAATCAATGATGGGATTATGAAAGGCCAGCCAAGGGTGACCAAGAACCACTGGAACTGCTGGGCAATGGGTAAGGAAAAACTCAATTTTTTCGGAATGAAGAGCTCCTACCGTAAGTAGTACAGGGGGTGTACAGAGGGAAATAACCCCATTGGACAAGGGACTCCCATCTAAACCATGCATGGTGTTACACCTACCCAAAGCTAACTGAGGAATACCCAAGGCCTTGGCCCACGTTAAGTCCATAAAGTTCCCTGCAGCTCCACTGTCAACAAAAGCCGACACCGAAGAACAGAGGCTGCCAAAGGAAACTTTAGCTGGGACTAAAAGGGAGTTATTCGAGGAGATAAGCTGCAGACCAAAGTGAACCCCCTCACAATTCACTTGGTCGAGGCGTTTCCCGACTTATTCGGACAATTACGGGCAAAATGTCCCTTACCCCCACAGTACAAACAAAGACCAGAGTTTTGCCTTCTGGCTCTTTCTTCTGGAGACAGCCGGGAGAGACCCATCTGCATGGGCTCCTCTATGTCCTCAGGAATGGAAAATACACATGGAGTAGACCTGACAGGTGCTCCTTTTTCAGCCCTCCGCTCTCTGAGACGACGATCAATCTTAATAGAAAGCTCCATGAGTTTATCGAGAGTCTCAGGAGCGGGATACTGAAGGAGACTGTCTTTTATAGACTCAGATAAGCCGAGGCGAAACTGACTGCGCAGGGCTGGGTCATTCCAGCCACAGTCGTTCGACCAACGGCGAAACTCCGTAGAATAAACCTCTGCAGGATTTCTACCCTGTCTGAGAGCGCGTAACTGACTCTCAGCGGATGCCTCTCTATCAGGGTCATCATACAAAAGCCCTAAAGACCCCAGAAAGGCGTCTACTGACAACAATGCCGGATCCTCTGCTTTTAAACCAAAAGCCCAGGTCTGGGGATCCCCCTGGAGCAAAGAAATAATAATTCTGACCCGCTGAGATTCAGTACCTGAGGAGATTGGTCTTAAACGAAAATAAAGTTTACAGGACTCTTTAAAATTAAAAAACTCCTTCCTATCACCAGAAAAGCGGTCAGGCAAGTGCATTTTTGGTTCAGGGACTACCCGCGGGGAAGTTCGTAAAAGATCTTCCTGCGACTTCACCCGAAGGGAAAGATCCTGAACCATCTGAGTAAGTTCTTGAATCTGGCTAACTAGGAGCTGGCCAGGATTTGGCCCTAAACCAGTGGGATTCATGAGGCCGATAAATCTTACAAAACTGAATAAGGAAAAAATCAAACCCTGTTTAATTTTAAGTTTGGGTGAGGCCGGTAATAATGTTATGATTCCAGCACTCTGGTCTGAGGAGGTCCTATTGCAAGGACCGGAGCACTGGAACGTAATGCTGGGGAAGGAAGCGGGAATAGAAAGTAGCCCCTGGCGCCCTAACTCCGTTGTCCCGCCCGTGCTGTCAGAAATCCCCTGCGAGACTATGGTTGCTTGAGCCCATGGCAGCCGCGTTTGAAGGGCGGATTATGTCTGCCCAACTCCGATGCCCCCTCAGGTCTTAATGGGAGACAAAGGGAAATCCGAGACAGGGTGATAACAAGGGGCCCTCTGACTAAACAACCAGGCCAGGGGCTACAAGCTAACTGACAAAAGCTGAGGTATGTGCGGAAACCCGCCAGGGAAAAGGACAACCAAAATCCACTAGTCCGTTACTCCTACCCAGCACCGCTGGATACCAGAGTGGATCTGTGGGAGCGGAATCCTCCGCAAAAGCTCCGAAACACAAATAATAAATAATAAATGATAAAGCGGCCAAGCCGCAACACACGGCTATGCCGTGACTCACGAACACCACTGGATGTTCAAAGGTGCTCAGTCAGGACTCCAGGAACAGATGACGACTTCCGAGTACAGGACAACTGAGAACAGGAACGACCGGATACAGCAGGACTGGAAACACTCTCAGCAAACAGATACAGCATGCAAGAAGCTATTACCGGCGTCTGTGAGAAGCCCAGGAAGTGTATTTAACAGGGAGTCCTCCAATCAGCTGTTTAGAGGCTGATTGGATTAGATGCCATACAGCTGCCTAGCTGCATGGCCAGGAAACAGGTGTCCTATTAATTAAAATGGACCCAGCAACGGGGAACGCGGTCCGTCAGTGGCGTCCCCGTTGCTAGGGTCCGTGCGGCTCCGTGCGCCCGGCGTCTAGCGTTGCCAGGGAGCCGGCGGCTGTACGCGCACGGCGTCCCTGGTTGCTAGGCGCCGGGCCGCACCGACGAGCGGACCCCGGCGCCTAACATCCAGCTTCTTCTGCAAAAGCCTGATGAGGGGAATGACCTGACTCAGGCTGGCAGTGTCTGAACTGACTTCACGTGTGGCAAGTTCAAAAGGTTGCAGAACCTTGCACAACGTTGAAATCATTCTCCACTGCGCTTGAGACAGGTGCATTCCACCTCCTATATCGTGCTCAGTTGTATAGGCTTGAATGGCCTTTTGCTGCTCCTCCAACCTCTGAAGCATATAGAGGGTTGAATTCCACCTCGTTACCACTTCTTGCTTCAGATGATGGCAGGGCAGGTTCAGGCGTTTTTGGTGGTGCTCCAGTCTTCTGTACGTGGTGCCTGTACGCCGAAAGTGTCCCGCAATTCTTCTGGCCACCGACAGCATCTCTTGCACGCCCCTCTCGTTTTTTAAATAATTCTGCACCACCAAATTCAAGGTATGTGCAAAACATGGGACGTGCTGGAATTTGCCCAGATTTAATGCACACACAATATTGCTGGCGTTGTCCGATGCCACAAATCCACAGGAGAGTCCAATTGGGGTAAGCCATTCTGCGATGATCTTCCTCAGTTGCCGTAAGAGGTTTTTAGCTGTGTGCGTATTCTGGAAAGCGGTGATACAAAGCGTAGCCTGCCTAGGAAAGAGTTGGCGTTTGCGAGATGCTGCTACTGGTGCCGCCGCTGCTGTTCTTGCGGCGGGAGTCCATACATCTACCCAGTGGGCTGTCACAGTCATATAGTCCTGAGTCTGCCCTGCTCCACTTGTCCACATGTCCGTGGTTAAGTGGACATTGGGTACAACTGCATTTTTTAGGACACTGGTGAGTCTTTTTCTGAGGTCTGTGTACATTTTCGGTATCGCCTGCCTAGAGAAATGGAACCTAGATGGTATTTGGTACCGGGGACACAGTACCTCCAACAAGTCTCTAGTTGCCTCTGCAGTAATGATGGATACCGGAACCACGTTTCTCACCGCCCAGGATGCCAAGGCCTCAGTTATCCGCTTTGCAGCAGGATGACTGCTGTGATATTTCATCTTCCTCGCAAAGGACTGTTGGACAGTCAATTGCTTGGTGGGAGTAGTAAAAGTGGTCTTACGAGTACGACTTCCTCTCTGGGATGACCATCGACTCCCAGCAGCAACAACAGCAGCGCCAGCAGCAGTAGGCGTTACACGCAAGGATGCATTGGAGGAATCCCAGGCAGGAGAGGACTCGTCATAATTGCCAGTGACATGGCCTGCAGGACTATTGGCTTTCCTGGGGAAGGAGGAAATTGACACGGAGGGAGTTGGTGGGGTGGTTTGCGTGAGCTTGGTTACAAGAGGAAGGGATTTACTGGTCAGTGGACTGCTTCCGCTGTCGCCCAAAGTTTTTGAACTTGTCACTGACTTATGATGAATGCGCTGCAGGTGACGTATAAGGGAGGATGTTCCGAGGTGGTTAACGTCCTTACCTCTACTTATTACAGCTTGACAAAGGCAACACACGGCTTGACAAATGTTGTCCGCATTTCTGTTGAAATACTTCCACACCGAAGAGCTGATTTTTTTGGTATTTTCACCAGGCATGTCAATGGCCCTATTCCTCCCACGGACAACAGGTGTCTCCCCGGGTGCCTGACTTAAACAAACCACCTCACCATCAGAATCCTCCTGGTCAATTTCCTCCCCAGCGCCAGCAACACCCATATCCTCCTCATCCTGGTGTACTTCAACACTGACATCTTCAATCTGACTATCAGGAACTGGACTGCGGGTGCTCCTTCCAGCACTTGCAGGGGGCGTACAAATGGTGGAAGGCGCATGCTCTTCACGTCCAGTGTTGGGAAGGTCAGGCATCGCAAATGACACAATTGGACTCTCCTTGTGGATTTGTGATTTCGAAGAACGCACAGTTCTTTGCTGTGCTTTTGCCAGCTTGAGTCTTTTCATTTTTCTAGCGAGAGGCTGAGTGCTTCCATCCTAATGTGAAGCTGAACCACTAGCCATGAACATAGGCCAGGGCCTCAGCCGTTCCTTGCCACTCCGTGTGGTAAATGGCATATTGGCAAGTTTACGCTTCTCCTCCGACAATTTTATTTTAGATTTTTGAGTCCTTTTTTTACTGATATTTGGTGTTTTGGATTTTACATGCTCTGTACTATGACATTGGGCATCGGCCTTGGCAGACGACGTTGCTGGCATTTCATCGTCTCGGCCATGACTAGTGGCAGCAGCTTCAGCACGAGGTGGAAGTCGATCTTGATCTTTCCCTATTTTTGGAACCTCAACATTTTTGTTCTCCATATTTTAATAGGCACAACTAAAAGGCACCTCAGGTAAACAATGGAGATGGATGGATACTAGTATACTTATGGATTGACGAGCGACTGCCGACACAGAGGTAGCTACAGCCGTGGACTACCGTACTGCGTCTGCTGCTAATATAGACTGGATGATAATGATATAAAAAATATATATATATATCACTACTGCAGCCGGACAGGTATATATTATATAATGACGGACCTGCTGGACACTGTCAGCTCAGCACTGCAGACTCCTAAAGTAAGCTACTAGTAGTATCAAAAAGATAGAAAAAAAAAAAACACCACAGGTAGGTGGTATACAATTATGGATGGACTAGCGACTGCCGACACAGAGGTAGCTACAGCCGTGGACTACCGTACTGCGTCTGCTGCTAATATAGACTGGATAATAATGAGATATAAAATATATATATATCACTACTGCAGCCGGACAGGTATATATTATATAATGACGGACCTGCTGGACACTGTCAGCTCAGCGCTGCAGACTCCTAAAGTAAGCTACTAGTAGTATCAAGAAGATAGAAAAAAAAAAAAACACCACAGGTAGGTGGTATACAATTATGGATGGACTAGCGACTGCCGACACAGAGGTAGCTACAGCCGTGGACTACTGTACTGCGTCTGCTGCTAATATAAACTGGATGATAATGAGATATAAAATATATATATATCACTACTGCAGCCGGACAGGTATATATTATATAATGACGGACCTGCTGGACACTGTCAGCTCAGCACTGCAGACTCCTAAAGTAAGCTACTAGTATCAAGAAGATAGAAAAAAAAAAAAAAAACGCCACGGGTAGGTGGTATACAATTATGGATGGACGAGCGACTGCCGACACAGAGGTAGCTACAGCCGTGGACTACCGTACTGCGTCTGCTGCTAATATAGACTGGATGATAATGAGATATAAAATATATATATATCACTACTGCAGCCGGACAGGTATATATTATATAATGACGGACCTGCTGGACACTGTCAGCTCAGCACTGCAGACTCCTAAAGTAAGCTACTAGTAGTATCAAGAAGATGGAAAAAAAAAACACCACAGGTAGGTGGTATACAATTATGGATGGACTAGCGACTGCCGACACAGAGGTAGCTACAGCCGTGGACTACCGTACTGCGTCTGCTGCTAATATAGACTGGATGATAATGAGATAAAAAAAAAATATATATATATATATATATATATATATCACTACTGCAGCCGGACAGGTATATATTATATAATGACGGACCTGCTGGACACTGTCAGCTCAGCACTGCAGACTCCTAAAGTAAGCTACTAGTAGTATCAAGAAGATAGAAAAAAAAAAACCACCACAGGTAGGTGGTATACAATTATGGATGGACTAGCGACTGCCGACACAGAGGTAGCTACAGCCGTGGACTACTGTACTGCGTCTGCTGCTAATATAGACTGGATGATAATGAGATGTAAAATATATATATATCACTACTGCAGCCGGACAGGTATATATTATATAATGACGGACCTGCTGGACACTGTCAGCTCAGCACTGCAGACTCCTAAAGTAAGCTGCTAGTAGTATCAAGAAGATAGAAAAAAAAAAACCACCACAGGTAGGTGGTATACAATTATGGATGGACTAGCGACTGCCGACACAGAGGTAGCTACAGCCGTGGACTACCGTACTGCGTCTGCTGCTAATATAGACTGGATGATAATGAGATATAAAAATAAGAATTTACTTACCGATAATTCTATTTCTCATAGTCCGTAGTGGATGCTGGGAACTCCGTAAGGACCATGGGGATTAGCGGCTCCGCAGGAGACTGGGCACAAAAGTAAAAGCTTTAGGACTACCTGGTGTGCACTGGCTCCTCCCCCTATGACCCTCCTCCAAGCCTCAGTTAGGATACTGTGCCCGGACGAGCGTACACAATAAGGAAGGATTTTGAATCCCGGGTAAGACTCATACCAGCCACACCAATCACACCGTACAACCTGTGATCTGAACCCAGTTAACAGCATGATAACAGAGGAGCCTCTGAAAGATGGCTCACAACAATAATAACCCGATTTTTGTAACAATAACTATGTACAAGTATTGCAGACAATCCGCACTTGGGATGGGCGCCCAGCATCCACTACGGACTATGAGAAATAGAATTATCGGTAAGTAAATTCTTATTTTCTCTGACGTCCTAGTGGATGCTGGGAACTCCGTAAGGACCATGGGGATTATACCAAAGCTCCCAAACGGGCGGGAGAGTGCAGATGACTCTGCAGCACCGAATGAGAGAACTCCAGGTCCTCCTCAGCCAGGGTATCAAATTTGTAGAATTTAGCAAACGTGTTTGCCCCTGACCAAGTAGCTGCTCGGCAAAGTTGTAAAGCCGAGACCCCTCGGGCAGCCGCCCAAGATGAGCCCACCTTCCTTGTGGAATGGGCTTTTACAGATTTTGGCTGTGGCAGGCCTGCCACAGAATGTGCAAGCTGAATTGTACTACAAATCCAACGAGCAATAGTCTGCTTAGAAGCAGGAGCACCCAGCTTGTTGGGTGCATACAGGATAAACAGCGAGTCAGATTTCCTGACTCCAGCCGTCCTGGAAACATATATTTTCAGGGCCCTGACTACGTCCAGCAACTTGGAGTCCTCCAAGTCCCTAGTAGCCGCAGGCACCACAATAGGCTGGTACAAGTGAAATGCTGAAACCACCTTAGGGAGAAATTGAGGACGAGTCCTCAATTCTGCCCTGTCCGTATGAAAAATTAGGTAAGGGCTTTTATAGGATAAAGCCGCCAATTCTGAGACACGCCTGGCTGAAGCCAGGGCTAACAACATTACCACTTTCCAAGTGAGATATTTTAAGTCCACAGTGGAGAGTGGTTCAAACCAATGTGATTTTAGGAACCCCAAAACTACATTGAGATCCCAAGGTGCCACTGGAGGCACAAAAGGAGGCTGTATATGCCCCCTTGACAAACGTCTGAACTTCAGGAACTGAAGCCAGTTCTTTCTGGAAGAAAATCGACAGGGCCGAAATTTGAACCTTAATGGACCCTAATTTTAGGCCCATAGACAGTCCTGTTTGCAGGAAATGTAGGAAACGACCCAGTTGAAATTCCTCTGTAGGGGCCTTCCTGGCCTCGCTCCACGCAACATATTTACGCCAAATTCGGTGATAATGCTGCACGGTTACATCCTTCCTGGCTTTGATCGGGGTAGGGATGACTTCATCCGGAATGCCTTTTTACTTCAGGATCCGGCGTTCAACCGCCATGCCGTCAAACGCAGCCACGGTAAGTCTTGGAACAGACAGGGTCCCTGCTGAAGCAGGTCCTTTCTTAGAGGTAGAGGCCACGGGTCCTCTGTGAGCATCTCTTGAAGTTCCGGGTACCAAGTCCTTCTTGGCCAATCTGGAGCCACGAGTATAGTCCTTACTCCTCTCCTTCTTATGATCCTCAGTACCTTGGGTATGAGAGGCAGAGGAGGGAACACATACACTGACTGGTACACCCACGGTGTTACCAGAGCGTCCACAGCTATTGCCTGAGGGTCCCTTGACCTGGCGCAATACCTGTCCAGTTTTTTGTTGAGGCGGGACGCCATCATGTCCACCTTTGGTTTTTCCCAACGGTTCACAATCATGTGGAAGACTTCTGGGTGAAGTCCCCACTCCCCCGGATGGAGGTCGTGTCCGCTGAGGAAGTCTGCTTCCCAGTTGTCCACTCCCGGAATGAACACTGCTGACAGTGCTATCACATGATTTTCCGCCCAGCGAAGAATCCTTGCAACTTCTGTCATTGCCCTCCTGCTTCTTGTGCCGCCCTGTCTGTTTACGTGGGCGACTGCCGTGATGTTGTCTGACTGGATCAGCACCGGCTGACCTTGAAGCAGAGGTCTTGCTAGGCTTAGAGCATTGTAGATGGCCCTTAGCTCCAGGATATTTATGTGAAGTGATGTCTCCAGGCTTGACCACAAGCCCTGGAAATTTCGTCCCTGTGTGACTGCTCCCCAGCCTCTCAGGCTGGCATCCGTGGTCACCAGGACCCAGTCCTGAATGCCGAATCTGCGGCCCTCTAGAAGATGAGCACTCTGCAACCACCACAGGAGAGACACCCTTGTCCTTGGTGACAAGATTATCCGCTGATGCATCTGAAGATGCGACCCGGACCATTTGTCTAGCAGATCCCACTGGAAGGTTCTTGCGTGGAATCTGCCGAATGGGATTGCTTCGTAAGAAGCCACCATCTTTCCCAGGACCCTTGTGCATTGATGCACTGAGACTTGGCCTGGTTTTAGGAGATTTCTGACTAGTTCGGATAACTCCCTGGCTTTCTCCTCCGGGAGAAACACCTTTTTCTGGACTGTGTCCAGGATCATCCCTAGGAATAGGAGTCGGGTAGTCGGGATCAGCTGCGATTTTGGAATATTGAGAATCCAACCGTGCTGGCGCAGCACTATCTGAGATAGTGCTACCCCGACTTCCAACTGTTCCCTGGATCTTGCCCTTATCAGGAGATCGTCCAAGTAAGGGATAACTAAAACTCCTTTCCTTCGAAGGAGTATCATCATTTCGGCCATTACCTTGGTAAAGACCCGGGGTGCCGTGGACAATCCAAACGGCAGCGTCTGAAACTGATAGTGACAGTTCTGTACCACAAACCTGAGGTACCCTTGGTGAGAAGGGTAAATTGGGACATGTAGGTAAGCATCTTTGATGTCCAGAGACACCATATAGTCCCCGTCTTCCAGGTTTGCAATCACTGCTCTGAGTGACTCCATCTTGAATTTGAACCTTTGTTTGTAAGTGTTCAAGGATTTTAGGTTTAAAATTGGTCTCACCGAGCCGTCCGGCTTCGGTACCACAAATAGTGTGGAATAGTACCCCTTTCCCTGTTGTAGGAGGGGTACCTTGATTATCACCTGCTGGGAATACAGCTTGTGAATGGCTTCCAATACTGCCTCCCTGTCTGAGGGAGACGTCGGTAAAGCAGACTTTAGAAAACGGCGAGGGGGAGACGTCTCGAATTCCAATTTGTACCCCTGAGATACCACTTGAAGGATCCAGGGGTCCACTTGCGAGTGGGCCCACTGCGCACTGAACTTCTTGAGACGGGCCCCCACCGTGTCTGCTTGTAAAGCCCCAGCGTCATGCTGAGGACTTTGCGGAGGCGGGAGAGGGCTTTTGTTCCTGGGAACTGGCTGTTTGTTGCAGCCTTTTTCCTCTCCCTCTGCCATGGGGCAGAAATGAGGCGCCTTTTGCCCGCTTGCCCTTATGGGGCCGAAAGGACTGCGCCTGATAATACGGCGTCTTCTTAGGTTGAGAAGCTACCTGGGGTAAAAATGTGGATTTTCCAGCAGTTGCCGTGGCTACCAGGTCTGATAGACCTACCCCAAATAACTCCTCCCCCTTATAAGGCAATACTTCCATGTGCCTTTTAGAATCCGCATCACCTGACCACTGCCGCGTCCATAAACCTCTTCTAGCAGAAATGGACAGCGCGCTAACTCTTGATGCCAGTCGGCAAATATCCCTCTGTGCATCACGCATATATAGAAATGCATCCTTCAAATGCTCTATAGTCAGTAATATACTGTCCCTATCTAGGGTGTCAATATTTTCAGTCAGGGAATCCGACCACGCCAGGCCCGCACTGCACATCCAGGCTGAGGCGATTGCTGGTCGCAGTATAACACCCGTGTGAGAGTATATACATTTTAGGATATTCTCCAGCTTTCTATCGGCAGGTTCCTTTAGGGCGGCCGTATCAGGAGAGGGTAGTGCTACCTGTTTTGACAAACGTGTGAGCGCTTTATCCACCCTAGGGGGTGTTTCCCAACGTGCCCTATCCTCTGGCGGGAAAGGGTACGATGCCAATAACCTTTTAGGAATTATCAGTTTTTTATCGGGGGAAACCCACGCCTCATCACACACTTCATTTAATTCCTCGGATACAGGAAAAACTATAGGCAGTTTTTTCTCACCAAACATAATACCCTTTTAGTGGTACTTGTATTATCAGAGATATGCAATACATTTTTAATTGCTTCAATCATGTAACGTGTGGCCCTAGTGGAAGTCAAGTTTGTCTCATCATCGTCGACACTGGAGTCAGTATCCGTGTCTGTGTCTGCCATTTGAGGTAACGGGCGTTTTAAAGCCCCTGATGGCGTTTGAGACCCTTGGACAGGCACAAGCTGAGTAGCCGGCTGTCTCATGTCATCAACTGTCTGTCGTAACGAGCTGACACTGTCACGCAATTCCTTCCATAAGCTCATCCACTCAGGTGTCGACTCCCCAGGGGGTGACAACTGTATAATAGGCAATTGCTCCGCCTCCATCTCATTTTCCTCCTCAAACATGTCGACACAATCGTACCGACACACCGCACACACACAGGGAATGCTCTGATAGAGGACAGGACCCCACTAGCCCTTTGGGGAGACAGAGGGAGAGTATGCCAGCACACACCAGAGCGCTATATATAAACAGGAATACCACTATAAAATGTGCTTTTCCCTTTATAGCTGCTGTTAGTATCAAAACTGCGCCAAATTAGTGCCCCCCCTCTCTTTTTTACCCTTTTCTGTAGTGCAGGACTGCAGGGGAGAGTCAGGGAGACGTCCTTCCAGCGGAGCTGTGATGGAAAATGGCGCCTGTGTGCTGAGGAGATAGGCTCCGCCCCCTTCTCGGCGGCCTTTTCTCCCGCTTTTTTGTAAGTTCTGGCAGGGGTTAAAATACATCCATATAGCCCTGGGGGTTATATGTGGTGTATTTATGCCAGCCAAGGTGTTTTACATTGCTGCTCAGGGCACCCCCCCCTAGCGCCCTGCACCCTCAGTGACCGGAGTGTGAAGTGTGCCTGAGTAACAATGGCGCACAGCTGCAGTGCTGTGCGCTACCTTGTTGAAGACTGATGTCTTCTGCCGCCGATTTTTCCGGACCTCTTCTTGTTTCTGGCTCTGTAAGGGGGCCGGCGGCGCGGCTCTGGGACCGAGCTCCGAGGCTGGGCCTGTGTTCGGTCCCTCTGGAGCTAATGGTGTCCAGTAGCCTAAGAAGCCCAATCCACTCTGCACGCAGGTGAGTTCGCTTCTTCTCCCCTTAGTCCCTCGATGCAGTGAGCCTGTTGCCAGCAGGTCTCACTGAAAATAAAAAACCTAAAACTAAAACTTTCACTAAGAAGCTCAGGAGAGCCCCTAGTGTGCACCCTTCTCGGCCAGGCACAAAAATCTAACTGAGGCTTGGAGGAGGGTCATAGGGGGAGGAGCCAGTGCACACCAGGTAGTCCTAAAGCTTTTACTTTTGTGCCCAGTCTCCTGCGGAGCCGCTAATCCCCATGGTCCTTACGGAGTTCCCAGCATCCACTAGGACGTCAGAGAAATATATATATATCACTACTGCAGCCGGACAGGTATATATTATATAATGACGGACCTGCTGGACACTGTCAGCTCAGCACTGCAGACTCCTAAAGTAAGCTACTAGTATCAAGAAGATAGAAAAAAAAAAAAACACCACGGGTAGGTGGTATACAATTATGGATGGACGAGCGACTGCCGACACAGAGGTAGCTACAGCCGTGGACTACCGTACTGCGTCTGCTGCTAATATAGACTGGATGATAATGAGATATAAAATATATATATATCACTACTGCAGCCGGACAGGTATATATTATATAATGACGGACCTGCTGGACACTGTCAGCTCAGCACTGCAGACTCCTAAAGTAAGCTACTAGTAGTATTGATAAAGCCTAATATTTATCTTATTTAAAACACTCTAAAAGGTTAAAGAACACAGTACGCAATTGACGTACAGGTACCGTAAGGGTACGCCCTTAGCGTAGCGGACGCTGTATCGGGAGCGAGCCGCTCGAGCGACACAAACGCTCGCGAGAATACGCTGTTGGTATCGGGCACACTATAGGTGAGCGACTACCGTAATGCTACGCTATCAGCGTAGCGGACGCTCGAGACCACGAGGAGATCGCGAGCGGCGCAGACGCTCACGAGATAACAATCAGTAGACCTTGAATGTAACACACAGAAAGGATATTCTTATACTGTAGACCTTGTACTGAAACACTGTAGCGATATAACGCTGCTTAACCTTGTTTACACTAAAGCTGTTTGAGCGATAGAGACGCTCCTATTACCCTCTGCAATATAATGAATACACAACACCGGTCTAAGGGTCTAACGCCTTTTAAGGAAATGAATGAACGTTCAATTGCAAAAGAATAATACAATACAATTTATACACTACCAAGATAACATAAAATACCTAACCAAATCACTACACATAAAATACAATAAAGATACAATTACTTTTAAAGGGGGAAGGAGAGAGAGAGAGAGAGAGAGAGAGTGAGAGAGAACGAGAGAGAATGGCATATAACAATAAAGACAATATGATTGCAGAGAAACTTACGCACAAAGGGAAACAATCGCATGCGCCTTCTGGATGTCCAGCTCCCGATTATCAGTGATGAGAACCGTTGAAGAGAATAGAGAGCTGGCCCAGATCGGCTTGTCCTTTTATACACTACACACAATACAGTACAATGGCCCCTACATTCTTATTGTTCATTGGACATAGGAATTCGTCTTCGCATTATAACAAAAGGTCATAGGTTGATTCATACAGGTGGGCTGTGACTATTCCTAACTGCTCAGGTGGGTGGGAAACTGGGTTTCCCGCCGCATGGGTAATAAAGTGCAAATACAGTAAATGTTCATAAACTTCTTATGTCCATAACTATTCGCACGAGCGATTAATCCGCTTCAAACCAACACCGGAATATTGCTAATTAAATACTCTTCCGATGGATACTAAACACCACTGTATAACCCCTGTCTGACCCTTCGTATCAAACAAAGAGGGATCTCTTTGTCTATGAACATGCTACATTAACTAAACTTTCAGATTCTATCAAAGGGACCATAATCTACAAAATACATTATATGGTTAAAATATGTTACGATTGAGTCGCACGCTAGACGTATACAAACTCTACCGTAAATGCGCATACCGTGCGCCCGTGGGTGCACGCAACAGCGAGTATGCGCACGCACGGGAGAGCTCATGCACGCGCAGCGGGGACACGCATGAGGTGCAAATATGGCAGTGTGTAGCGTGATATTTTTCTGACTTTGACAGTATCAAGAAGATAGAAAAAAAAAAAAAACACCACAGGTAGGTGGTATACAATTATGGATGGACTAGCGACTGCCGACACAGAGGTAGCTACAGCCGTGGACTACCGTACTGCGTCTGCTGCTAATATAGACTGGATGATAATGAGATATAAAATATATATATATATATCACTACTGCAGCCGGACAGGTATATATTATATAATGACGGACCTGCTGGACACTGTCAGCTCAGCACTGCAGACTCCTAAAGTAAGCTACTAGTAGTATCAAGAAGATAGAAAAAAAAAAAAACACACCACAGGTAGGTGGTATACAATTATGGATGGACTAGCGACTGCCGACACAGAGGTAGCTACAGCCGTGGACTACCGTACTGCGTCTGCTGCTAATATAGACTGGATGATAATGAGATATAAAATATATATATATCACTACTGCAGCCGGACAGGTATATATTATATAATGACGGACCTGCTGGACACTGTCAGCAGAATGCGTTTATAGAATAAAAACACCACACGACGAGTGTTTAACTTTTTCAGGCAGACAATCACAATATACTGGTGGTCAGTGGTCACTGGTCAGTCACACTGGCACTGGCACTCTGGCAGCAAAAGTGTGCACTGTTAAAATATGTACTCCTGCTATAACTGCTCCCCAGTCTCCCCGACAATTAAGCTGTGTGAGCAGTGAGCACTCAGCACAGTCAGATATACAGTATTACATAGATGATGCAGCACACTGAGGGCACACTGAGGCTGAGCACAGATATGGTATGTGACTGTGTAACACTGTGTATCGTTTTTTTTCAGGCAGAGAACGGATTAATTAAACTGGTGGTCACTGGTCACACTATCAGCAAGTAGTACTCCGTCCTAATATGCTCCCCAAAATTAGTAAATCAAGTGTCTCTACTCTCTACTACTCTCTAGTCTACTCTAAACGGAGAGGACGCCAGCCACGTCCTCTCCCTATCAATCTCAATGCACGTGTGAAAATGGCGGCGACGCGCGGCTCCTTATATAGAATCCGAGTCTCGCGATAGAATACGAGCCTCGCGAGAATCCAACAGCGGGATGATGACGTTCGGGCGCGCTCGGGTTAGCCGAGCAAGGCGGGAAGATCCGAGTCTGCCTCGGACCCGTGTAAAAAGCGTGAAGTTCGGGGGGGTTCGGTTTCCGAGAAACCGAACCCGCTCATCACTATCATTTACCTCACATCTACAAGGAATCACTCAGCAGTCCCAGTGAAAGCAAACCCTGCTCAAGCTTAGTTCCCTGTTACTAGATAGTAAGCCGTATCAGAGACTGTCAGAGCCCCAGTGGGAAATACCCTCCCCTTACCAACCGTAGGCACTTAGAGACTTCACACTCAGTTAGCCAAACAGGGGCCATCCTTACCCACTAAGACTGTGCGCAATGTTAACGAGTAGCTGAAGGAGAGACATTACCCTGCTGTCTTGATTGAAAACTGAACTAGGAGCTAAATGCTAGTTTCTCTTCGCTTACACCCGCTGCATGAACTTTGCTTTCCCATCCTGTCCACCTAAAACTATTTCTCTTGCATTTGACTGGAACTCTATTGCATGACCTTGGTTAGGCTTGTCAGCTTTAGCATGCTATTTTTATTGACGGAACTGTGAGAAAACCTTGCATGCTATCATTTGCGCTCACTGAACTGTTTGCCTTAAAATTGTACAGCTGCTGCAGATACTCTGCTTTTATGAACTGTGCTAAATTCTGCTATTGACTTTCAATACTAGCTGCAATGGCTACCCCTGAGACTGCAATGTGTAAAGCGTGCATATCTTAAAGAGACTAGAGGAACTCCTTAGCTACTTAGAGTAGCCAGAAACTGAGATCTTGCTTAGAGTTTATATAGATTAATAAAAATAGCAGAGACTAGACTGCCATTGTGTGCTCAGATTAGGGCAGGCTTTTTCAACCAGTGTGCCGTGGCACACTAATGTGCCGCAACCAGTTGCAAGGTGTGAAGCGGAGCCAGAGCAGCTTCCTGCACATTCAGAGTGAACTGTTGGCCCTGGCTCTTCTTAGAGAATCAGTCGTGCTCTGGCCATGACCTATGCCTTGAAAACGATGTGATATCATAGGTCACAGCTGCCGCGTCTCACCACCCAGCTAGCCCACCCACATGCATACACATCTTCCTGTTCCCGCCTGCATACACAGCTTTCCTTGCCCACCCACATCCACACCTGCCCGACCGCCCGCTGTTCAGTATTCGCAGAACTCCACTATGAACAACCCCCACCACTGAGTGACAGGGAGGAGGACAGCTGATAATAATATTTGTTATTTTATTTCTCCTGTGGGGAGCAATAGAATTTCAATAGGATTTATGTGGGGAGAATAAGAATTTATGGATTTATGGGGGGAACAATGTGAATAATTCATGTGGGGAGCAATAGGATTTATGTGGGGAGAAATTAGATTGATTTATGTGTGGAGCAATAGGATTTATGTGGGGAGCAATGTGATTGTTTTTTCTGCGTAGGCCAATGTATGTGTGGATTTTTTTATTTTTATTTTTACTGTGAGGGCCAATGTGTGTGTTTTGCTTTTTTGTGTGGGGAACTGATGGTGTGCCTTGGCAATTTTAAAATATTGTTAGGTGTGCCGCGAGTACATTTTTTTAAAAAAATCACTGGATTAGGGTATAACAAGTGACCAGTGCAACTTGCAAAGTATAAGGAAGTGATCTACCAGTATATTGTAATGTTACATTTATGTTTTCCCATTTTATGCTTTATCCTTGATTGTACAACTTTTTTTTTAACTTTTTTTTTTACAACTGTCAGACTGTATTTGCCTTTTAACTAATAAATTCCATAGTGGTGACCTGCTGTTCTCGAATAATAAATCTTTCTGTCTCTGTCCTAACGTGTGGTGACTTATGTGTTGGGTACTCTGGGGTTGGGGTTTCTCGCCTTTCCGCCTAGGGTTCTGAGACTGAGATCCGGTTGAAGAGGTGATTCCGGGCGAAGAACCCAGGTACGTCCACCGACACCTGCACTGACATTCCCACCTATACTTACTTGTTACATTATGGGCGGTATTATGTTTTTTTACCCAATGTATTACATGGGTGTAGTATGGTATGCCGGCGGCCGGGCTCCCGGCGACCAGCATACCGGCGCCGGGAGCCCAACCGCCGGCATACCAACAGCGTGGTGAGCGCAAATTATCCCCTTGCGGGCTCGCTGTGCTCGCCACGCTGCGGGCACGGGCGCGCCACGCTGTTTTATTCTCCCTCCAGGGGGGTCGTGGACCCCCACGAGGGAGAAAAAGTGTCAGTATGTCGGCTGTCGGGATTCCGGCGCCGGTATACTGTGCACCAGGATCCCGACAGTCTGCATACTGCAGACCACCCGTATTACATCCCATTGAGGGATTTCGTCTTTATGTTGTAATAGTTCATCCCGTGAAAGGGGATTTCACGGGATGAACTATTAAGACATAACATTTCAAGTTTTAAACACGTCTTTGATCATGTGGTGGATGATGGAAGGCGGGGGGACAGACATAAAAGACTGTTACAGCTGGAAGCTAAATGGATCCATTCTCTTGATACCATGAGACCTAGAGGTCTTAATGAACAATTAAATCTGAATGTTTTTTTTATAAGGCTTTTTTTACACAGTAATTGATCCTTATGGGTAAAAGGTTAGATTAATTGGGGAATAGAATTTTTGATTATCTTATGATATTATGTTTATTCCCATTACATCCTGGTGTGATTATTGGTCCTGATTTTGCCTTATTGACATTTCCTATATAGATTTATACATATATGCGTACATAATAGATACAGTTGATATGATCACGTCCTTGCAGACCATGTTCTATGTACAATAATGTTTTTCTGCTGTAGTAAGTTTTTTTATGTCTTTTTGAATGTTGGTGTGTGTATACACTGTATCGTGCTGCATTTTGTTTTGTTGTCTCGCTAGCCGGCGCCGGGTCACCATGGCAACCCCGATGCCTGTGTTGGCCAGAAGCCGTGGACTGCCTGAACTTCCGGTCTTGACAGCGGGGAGGCGTGGCGGGCTGGCGGGAGGACTAAAGGTATTTAAAATGTTACTGGTGATATATGTTTTGACATGTATGCTGCCTGGCGACGGGTAATAAACTCGAAGCATTGCATACAAGTGGATATAGCTTGATATTTATTTTTCCCACTGACGAAGTCGAATGCCGAAACGCATATGGGCGTGGTCTGACGTATGGATTTTGAACTGAGAATGCTGGTTTGCACAGTGGGGTAAATCTTATGCTGGTTATATGAGCGGTGGTTTGACCGCCTTTTATGGTACGGGTTCACACTTGTTACCGATTTGGATTTTTAAATAAAATTGCTGTACTCTTTTAATGCACTATTGGCGCTCCCTGCTTCTTCAATTTCTTGGCACATATATATATATATATATATATATATATATATAATGTATTTGGAACAGTGTATGGTACCGGGCCAGATGCAGCATGGATCGCAAGAGCAAAATCTTTCTCTAATGGGCAAAACCATGGGCCTAATTCAGAGTTGATCGCAGCAGCAAATTTGTTAGCAGTTGTGCAAAACCATGGGGGTCATTCCGAGTTGATCGCTCGCTAGCAACTTTTTGCAGCGCTGCGATCAGATAGTCACCGCCTATGGGGGAGTGTATTTTCGTTTTGCATGTGTGCGAACGCCTTTGCAGCCGAGCGGTACAAAAACAGCTTGTGCAGTTTCTGAGTAGCTCTGGACGTACTCAGCCGCTGCAATCACTCCAGTCTTTTTGGTCCCGGAATTTGACGTCAGACACCCGCCCTGCAAACGCTTGGACACACCTGCGTTTTCACAAACACTCCTAGAAAATGGTCAGTTGACACCCATAAATGCCCTCTTTCTGTCAATCACCTTCCGATCAACTGTGCGAATGGATTCTTCGTTAAATCCATCGCCCAACACCGATCCTCTTTGTACCTGTATGATGCGCCTGCGCATTGCGGTGCATGCACAGTTTTGGCAAGTTCTAACCTGATCGCAGCACTGCAGGGGGCGGGGGGGGGGGGGTATTTACCCTGCACAGAAACAAAATAACCCACCCAAAACTAACTCTCTCAGCAAATGTTATATCTGCCCCCCCTGCAGTGCACATGGGGGGTAATTCCAAGTTGATCGCAGCAGGACATTTTTTAGCAGTTGGGCAAAACCATGTGCACTGCAGGGGGGGCAGATATAACATGTGCAGAGAGAGTTAGATTTGGGTGGGTTATTTTGTTTGTGTGCAGGGTAAATACTTGCTGCTTTATTTTTACACTGCAATTTAGATTGCAGATTTAACTCACCACACCCAAATCTATCTCTCTCTGCACATGTTATATCTGCCTCCCCTGCAGTGCACATGGTTTTGCCCAACTGCTAAAAAATTTCCTGCTGCGATCAACTTGGAATTACCCCCATGGGTTTTGCCCAACTGCTAACAAATTTGCTGCTGCGATCAACTCTGAATTACCCCCCCACGTGCAGTGCAAATAGGGCAGATGTAACATGTGCAGAGAGAGTTAGATTTGGGTGGGGTGTGTTCATACTGAAATCTAAATTGCAGTGTAGAAATAAAGCAGGCATCAATGTGCTATGTACCCTCCGTGTGTTCCTTATTTATCAATTGGTGTAGGGCATGTTTTAGCGCTCACTGCGCTGTTCTCACCTTGCTGGCTTGTCTCTTCTGTTAAATAGCGCTGATGGTGCTGGGCTTTGTGTCTCCATGGAGACTTCCGTTTCTGCTCCCACAATCCCCCGCTCCTTCAGATTCCCCATAGCAATGCTCTGTCCCTCCCTCCTTCTTTTTTTTTTTCTAAAACAGACCCACACAATTACCAAGGCGTCCGGAAGGGATTAAAGTGCATGTGCCGTGTATGTCCAAAGACAGCGCATGTGCAAAGAGCCATCAGCTCTGCGGAAAGGAGAAAAAACAGCGCTAACAAGGAAAATTCAATATCAATATCGCTCACCAGGGTATGAGCTCATCTTTAATAGATGAGCTCAAATTCAAAATACCATGGTGATGAAATTGAAAAATATAATTTCACGGGGGGCACATTGATAAATAAGGACATAAATATCCAAATAAATACCTTGCCGTCTAACACTAACTATACACAGAATAAAAACTCACTAAAAAAATACAACACAAGGGGCTAAATGTAATAGGGTGCGATTTCGGAAAATGTGCAATCTGCCTTTAAAAGTGTTTAAATAGTTAAAAAAAAAACTACAGCCACCCCCCAAAAAAAAAAAGCATAACCAGCTCCGGGCTCTTTGAGTCGGTCCTGGTTGCCAAAATACGGGGAAAAATTGACCAAGGTTCCCCGTATTTAAACAACCTGCACCGGGCTCTTGGACCGGTCATAGTTCCAGAAGTACGGGGAACAAAAGAAGTAAGGGTCACCCATATTTTTTAAACCAGCACCGGGCTCCACTAGCCGGGGAGGTGGTGCCACAGCCGTGGGACACTTTTATATAGGTCCCTGCGGCCGCAGCATCACAAAACCCCCAACTAATCACCCCTGGCTGGGGTATTGGGAACCCTATAAATAAAGAGGTCCCCCCTCCAGGCATCCAAGGGCTGGGGATGAAGCCTGACGCTGTCCCCAGCACCCCAGGGCTTTGGGTGCTGGGCTGATAGCCATGAAAGTGTTAGTAAAGTATATTGTCTTTTGTTGTGGAACTACAAGTCCCAGGAAGCCTCCCCGGCATGCTGGTACTTGGAGAACCACAAGTACCAGCATGCGGGGAATTAACGGGCCCGCTGGTACCTGTAGTTCCACAACAAAAGAAATACCCCAAAAAAGACAAGACACACACACAGTGATAGTATAAGTTTATTTACACACACTTATACACTCGCACATACTTACCTAGTGCCCCATGCAGCCCCTCGGTCTCCTTGTCCATGTAGAATCCATTAGGGTACCTGTAAAAAACAAACCAATATACTCACCAAGAATCCTGTGTAGATCGATCCTCTTCATTCCAAGTAGGCATCCACAGGGTTAAAAAAAATGAAAACGCTAATCCCGGTCCACGCAACTAAAGAGGATCCATGTTTACACATGGATCCCCTTTCCCCGAATGCCAGGACCCGCCCGTTACTGAAATACAAAATAATGTCCCTTTTCTCAGCGCCCTTGAGCTAGCAGCTTGTCCCCTTCTAGTGTAACACAGACACCTGCATGGTGTCCGTGTTACTGCTGATAGGGTGAGCCAGGTCCTTGTTCTAAAACTGTGACTGAGAGATCGGGAAGATTAAAAAATACCTTTTGATGAACGTGACAAGTGGTTTTAAAGTAAGTGTCATTTTATACAGGGGCGCCACAACGTTATCTGGTTGTGGGGGGGGCGTGGAAAAAAAATAAGATTTTACTCACCGGTAAATCTATTTCTCGTAGTCCGTAGTGGATGCTGGGAACTCCGAAAGGACCATGGGGAATAGCGGCTCCGCAGGAGACTGGGCACAACTAAAAGAAAGCTTTTAGACTACCTGGTGTGCACTGGCTCCTCCCACTATGACCCTCCTCCAAGCCTCAGTTAGGATACTGTGCCCGGAAGAGCTGACACAATAAGGAAGGATTTTGAATCCCGGGTAAGACTCATACCAGCCACACCAATCACACCGTATAACTCGTGATACCATATCCAGTTAACAGTATGAAACATAACTGAGCCTCTCAACAGATGGCTCATAACAATAACCCTTTAGTTAACAATAACTATATACAAGTATTGCAGACAATCCGCACTTGGGATGGGCGCCCAGCATCCACTACGGACTACGAGAAATAGATTTACCGGTGAGTAAAATCTTATTTTCTCTAACGTCCTAGTGGATGCTAGGAACTCCGAAAGGACCATGGGGATTATACCAAAGCTCCCAAACGGGCGGGAGAGTGCGGATGACTCTGCAGCACCGAATGAGAGAACTCAAGGTCCTCCTCAGCCAGGGTATCAAATTTGTAGAATTTAGCAAACGTGTTTGCCCCTGACCAAGTTGCAGCTCGGCAAAGTTGTAAAGCCGAGACCCCTCGGGCAGCCGCCCAAGATGAACCCACTTTCCTCGTGGAATGGGCTTTTACTGATTTAGGATGCGGCAATCCAGCCGCAGAATGCTCCAGCTGAATTGTGCTACAAATTCAGCGAGCAATAGTCTGCTTAGAAGCAGGAGCAGTCCAGCCGTCCTGGAAATATAATTTTTTAAGGCCCTGACTACGTCCAGTAACTTGGAATCTTCCAAGTCCCTAGTAGCCGCAGGCACTACAATAGGTTGGTTCAAGTGAAAAGCTGATATCACCTTAGGGAGAAACTGGGGACGAGTCCTCAATTCTGCCCTATCCATATGGAAAATCAGATAAGGGCTTTTACCTGACAAAGCCGCCCATTCTGACACACGCCTGGCCGAAGCCAAGGCCAATAACATGACCACTTTCCACGTGAGATATTTCAAATCCACAGTTTTAAGTGGCTCAAACCAATGTGATTTTAGGAAACTCAACACCACGTTGAGATCCCAAGGTGCCACAGGAGGCACAAAAGGGGGCTGAATATGTAGCACTCCCTTTACAAATGTCTTAACTCCAGGCAGTGAAGCCAGTTCTTTCTGGAAGAAAATCGACAGAGCCGAAATCTGGACCTTAATGGAACCCAAGTTTAGGCCCATAGTCACTCCTGACTGTAGGAAGTGCAGAAAACGACCCAGCTGAAATTCCTCTGTTGGGGCCTTCCTGGCCTCACAACACGCAACATATTTTCGCCAAATACGGTGATAGTGGTTTGCGGTTACTTCTTTCCTGGCTTTTATCAGCGTAGGAATGACTTCCTCCGGAATGCCCTTTTCCTTTAGGATCCGGAATTCGACCGCCATGCCGTCAAACGCAGCCGCGGTAAGTCTTGGAACAGACAGGGCCCCTGTAGCAGATCCTGTCTGAGCGGTAGAGGCCATGGGTCCTCTGATATCATTTCTTGAAGTTCTGGGTACCAAGCTCTTCTTGGCCCATCCGGAACCACGAGTATCGTTCTTACTCCTCGTTTTCTTATTACTCTCAGTACCTTTGGTACGAGAGGCAGAGGAGGGAATACATAAACCGACTGGTACACCCACGGTGTCACTAGAGCGTCCACAGCTATTGCCTGAGGGTCCCTTGACCTGGCGCAATATCTAGTTTTTTTGTTTAGGCGGGACGCCATCATGTCCACCTGTGGCCTTTCCCAACGGTTTACCAACAGTTGGCAGACTTCTGGATGAAGTCCCCACTCTCCCGGGTGTAGGTCGTGTCTGCTGAGGAAGTCTGCTTCCCAGTTGTCCACTCCCGGAATGAACACTGCTGACAGTGCTAAGACGTGATTTTCCGCCCATCGGAGAATCCTTGTGGCTTCTGCCATCGCCATCCTGCTTCTTGTGCCGCCCTGTCGGTTTACATGGGCGACTGCCGTGATGTTGTCTGATTGGATCAGTACCGGCTGGTTTTGAAGCAGAGGCCTTGCCAGACTTAGGGCATTGTAAATGGCCCTCAGTTCCAGAATATTTATGTGTAGGGACGACTCCTGACTTGACCAAAGTCCTTGGAAATTTCTTCCCTGTGTGACTGCCCCCCAGCCTCGAAGGCTGGCATCCGTGGTTACCAGGACCCAGTCCTGTATGTCGAATCTGCGGCCCTCTTGAAGATGAGCACTCTGCAGCCACCACAGTAGAGATAACCCTGTCTCCAAGGACCAGGGTATCAGCCGATGCATCTGAAGATGCGATCCCGACCACTTGTCCAAGAGGTCCCACTGAAAGGTTCTTGCATGGAACCTGCCGAATGGAATTTTGCTTCGTAAGAAGCTACCATTTTTCCCAGGACTCGTGTGCAGTGATGCACCGATACCTGTTTTGGTTTCAGGAGGTCTCTGACTAGAGATGACAGCTCCTTGGCTTTCTCCTGCGGGAGAAACACTTTTTTCTGTTCTGTGTCCAGAACCATCCCCAGGAACAGTAGGCGTGTGGTAGGAACCAGCTGTGACTTTGGAATGTATAGAATCCATCCGTGCTGTTGTAGCACTTCCCGAGATAGTGCTACTCCGACCAACAACTGCTCCTTGGACCTCGCCTTTATAAGGAGATCGTCCAAGTACGGGATAATTAAAACTCCCTTTTTTCGAAGGAGTATCATCATTTCTGCAATTACCTTGGTAAAGACCCTCGGTGCCGTGGACAGTCCAAACGGCAGTGTTTGGAATTGGTAATGGCAATCCTGTACCACAAATCTGAGGTACTCCTGGTGAGGATGGTAAATGGGGACATGTAGGTAAGCATCCTTGATGTCCAGGGATACCATGTAATCCCCCTCCTCCAGGCTTGCAATAACCGCCCTGAGCGATTCCATCTTGAACTTGAATTTTTTTATGTATGTGTTCAAGGATTTCAAATTTAAAATGGGTCTCACCGAACCGTCCGGTTTCGGTACCACAAACAGTGTGGAATAGTAACCCCGTCCTTGTTGAAGTAGGGGCACCTTGACTATCACCTGCTGGGAATACAGCTTGTGAATTGCCTCTAGCACAGCCTCCCTGCCTGAGGGAGTTGTCGGCAAGGCAGATTTGAGGAAACGGCGGGGGGGAGACGCCTCGAATTCCAGCTTGTATCCCTGAGATACTACTTGAAGGATCCAGGGATCCACCTGTGAGCGAGCCCACTGATCGCTGAAATTTTTGAGGCGGCCCCCCACCGTACCTGGCTACGCCTGTGGAGCCCCCGCGTCATGCGGTGGTCTCAGAGGAAGCGGGGGAAGAATTTTGATTCTGGGAACTGGCTGACTGGTGCAGCTTTTTCCCTCTTCCCTCGTCTCTGTGCAGAAAGGAAGCGCCTTTTACCCGCTTGCTTTTCTGAAGCCGAAAGGACTGTACCTGATACTACAGTGCTTTCTTAGGCTGTGAGGAAACCTGAGGTAAAAATGTTTTCTTCCCAGCTGTTGCTGTGGATACGAGGTCCCAGAGACCATCCCCAAACAATTCCTCACCCTTATAAGGCTCTATGTGCCTTTTAAAGTCAGCATCACCTGTCCAGTGTCGGGTCTCTAATACCCTCCTGACAGAATGGACATTGCATTAATTCTGGATGCCAGCCGGCAAAATATCCCTCTGTGCATCCCTCATATATAAGACGACGTCTTATATTCGCAAAATAGTATCCCTGTTTGACAGGGTTACAGACCACGCTGCAGCAGCACTATCTGCAGGTCTCAGTCTAGTACCTGAGTGTGTAAATACAGACTTCAGGATAGCCTCCTGCTTTTTATCAGCAGGTACCTTCAAAGTGGCCGTATCCTAAGACGGCAGTGCCACCTTTTTTGACAAACGTGTGAGCGCCTTATCCACCCTAGGGGATATCTCCCAGCGTAACTTATCCTCTGGCTGGAAAGGGTACGCCATCAGTAACTTTTTAGAAATTACCAGTTTCTTATCGGGGGAACCCACGCTTTTTCACACTTCATTCACTCATTTGATGGGGGAACAAAACACTGCCTGCTTTTTCTCCCCAAACATAAAACCCTTTTTTAGTGGTACTTGGGTTAATGTCAGAAATGTGTAACACATTTTTTATTGCCGGGATCATGTAACGGATGTTCCTAGTGGATTGTGTATATGTCTCAACCTTGTCGACACTGGAGTCAGACTCCGTGTCGACATCTGTGTCTGCCATCTGAGGGAGCGGGCGTTTTTGAGCCCCTGATGGCCTTTGAGACGCCTGGGCAGGCGCGGGCTGAGAAGCCGGCTGTCCCATAGCTGTTACGTCATCCAGCCTTTTATGTAAGGAGTTGACACTGTCGGTTTATACCTTCCACCTATCCATCCACTCTGGTGTCGGCCCCACAGGGGGCGACATCACATTTATCGGCATCTGCTCTGCCATCACATAAGCCTCCTCATCAAACGTATATATGGATAAACAAGAAATGCCAACTGCGCTCAAATATATTTATATATTAATTAAAATCAATATCAAAAATGCACATGTACATAAACAACTAAATAATATGATCTAGCACTACTGGTGCCAAACACACAATATAAAAACTGAGCCTTAATAAGCCACTCTCTGTCAGTGATTTTTCACTTGGGGCAGTCTTTATGCAAAAGTAGCCGATAAACAGCTGATTGTTGGAGGATGATGATAAGTCCTGCAACGCATGCGTTGACGTGCAAAAAACAGGTATCCAGATGAAGGAGGATATTTACCAAGTCCCTGGTGGTAATTCAGCCGGGTATCCCACCTGGCGGGGTTCTGGAGCAATCTCTCTATCCCACGCAACGAAGATAGTGGTTCTCCCTTTATTAATGTCCACACCGAAGGGACTGGAATCTCCGGATGGTAAACAGCGTCCTGTATATCACTTGCAGGAATCCTCAGAAGTGCCCAGGTCAGAGGTGTGGCCCCCCAGCCACAGCCGTACCGACACACCGCACACACACAGGGAATGCTCTGACTGAGGACAGGACCCCACACAGCCCTTTGGGGAGACAGAGAGAGAGTATGCCAGCACACACCAGAGCGCTATATAATTTAGGGATTAACACTATATTGAGTGAATTTTTCCCAATAGCTGCTTGTATATACAATATTGCGCCTAAATTTAGTGCCCCCCCCCTCTCTTTTTAACCCTTTGAGCCTGCAAACTACAGGGGAGAGCCTGGGGAGCTGTCTTCCAGCTGCACTGTGAAGAGAAAATGGCGCCGGTGTGCTGAGGGAGATAGCTCCGCCCCTTTTTCGCGGACTTTTCTCCCGCTTTTTTATGGATTCTGGCAGGGGTATTTATCACATATATAGCCTCTGAGGCTATATATTGTGATATATTTGCCAGCCAAGGTGTTTTTATTGCTGCTCAGGGCGCCCCCCCCAGCGCCCTGCACCCACAGTGACCGGAGTGTGAAGTGTGCATGAGGAGCAATGGCGCACAGCTGCAGTGCTGTGCGCTACCTTGGTGAAGACTGATGTCTTCTGCCGCCGATTTTCCGGACCATCTTCATGCTTCTTGCTCTGTAAGGGGGACGGCGGCGCGGCTCCGGGAACGAACACCAAGGCCAGTTCCATGCGGTCGATCCCTCTGGAGCTAATGGTGTCCAGTAGCCTAAGAAGCCCAAGCTAGCTGCAAGCAGGTAGGTTCGCTTCTTCTCCCCTTAGTCCCTCGATGCAGTGAGCCTGTTGCCAGCAGGTCTCACTGTAAAATAAAAAACCTAAAATAAACTTTCTTTCTAGGAGCTCAGGAGAGCCCCTAGTGTGCATCCAGCTCGGCCGGGCACAGAAATCTAACTGAGGCTTGGAGGAGGGTCATAGTGGGAGGAGCCAGTGCACACCAGGTAGTCTAAAAGCTTTCTTTTAGTTGTGCCCAGTCTCCTGCGGAGCCGCTATTCCCCATGGTCCTTTCGGAGTTCCCAGCATCCACTAGGACGTTAGAGAAACAACCTTTGGCGCTCCCCCATAGCCCCCCACATGCGGGGAGCGCTTACCGCCAGATCACCGTGGAGAGGCGGAGACTCCAATCCCACTTTGTCCATGTCCTGTGTCCTGGTTGGCTCTTTACACAGAGGCATTACTGGGAGGAGGCGGGGATGTCCCAGCAGGTTCAGCATGGGCACGTCTTCTCCCAGTATAATGTATCAGTGTGAAGAGCCGGCCAGAACACAGGACATGGGCAGCACGCAGCGGCGGCAGACTTTCCAAAGTGGGATTGGAATCTCCGCCTCTCCACGGTGATCTGGCGGTAAGCGCTCCCTGCATGTGGGGGGAAATGGGGGAGCGCCAAAGGTTTTTTTTTTTTTACGACCCTCCAACCAGATAACGTTGTAGTGCCCCTGTATAGAATGACATTACTTTAAAGCCACTTGTCACGTTCATCAAAACCTACGTAAATCTACGTAAGCACAGGGAGAATGTACAAACTCCATGCCAGGGCCAGACTGCCCATCTGCCAGAAGGGCTGATAGATTTGTGGGGCGGTCCTATCAGGCAGAGAGCCGGGAAGGCCACGCACAGCCTCCGACTCTCTGCTCTGGCCGCTCCCCCGTCTCTCCTCCCATCTCCATAAACATGGAGGCAAGCCGCAAGTCCACGCCCCCACGACTCGCCACACGCCCCTGCCCCCGCCCATCTTCATGGAAACGGTGATGTGCCACGAGTCCACTCCCCCCTGACTCGCAGAACGCCCCTGACTTACATGCACGCACATGCCAGGGCCGATTTCGGACCCCAGTCCGTCTCTGCTCCACACAGTTAGTGCCGTGGTGGGAACCGAACCCATGACCTCAGTACTGTGAGGCAGTAATGCTAACCACATCTGTGCTGATCTTTGAGCATCTTCGGGCGATTCCAAGTGGGACGGATCTTGACCTCTTCTCTCAGTATGTGAAATCGGCGTTTCAGGGTATCAACTGGGCGGCAAATGGTTGTACACATGGAAGTAAACCGTTCTTGTGAGTGACATGGGTGTGTAGCCAGAACATAGTTGCCTACTTTTGTGCCCTCCCCTCCGGGAGGCGGCAGTGTGGTAGGCACATGGGGGCATGGCCAGCGGCAAGGTGGGCTGTCCAGAGGAGTGGCCTGTGACAAGGTGGGCTATCTGGGGGCATGGTAGGCAGGGAGGTGGGCAGTACAGGGGAGAGGCTTCACAATTGCATCATCGTGGCTCCGCTCCCTTCTATACATTGCTGAGAAAACAGGTACTGTATAGCGGAGGGTGGAGCTACGATGACACGATTCAGCACAAATTGCGTAATCCAATTCTCTCAGACCACTCACTTGTTCTCTGCTGTGGGCAGCCGAGGGGGAAGGGGGTGCAGGGGGCTGGCAGGGAAAGCGGGAGACTTGTCCATCTTTTCTCTTACGTCCTAGAGGATGCTGGGGACTCCGTAAGGACCATGGGGATAGACGGGCTCCGCAGGAGACATGGGCACTTTAAGAAAGACTTTAGATCTGGGTGTGCACTGGCTCCTCCCTCTATGCCCCTCCTCCAGACCTCAGTTTGATACTGTGCCCAGAGGAGATGGGTGCACTACAGGGAGCTCTCCTGAGCTTCCTGACAGAAAGTACATTTGTTAGGTTTTTTATTTTCAGGGAGCCTGCTGGCAACAGACTCCCTGCATCGAGGGACTGAGGGGAGAGAAACAGGCCTACTTCTGTGAGTTGAAAGGCTCTGCTTCTTAGGCTACTAGACACCATTAGCTCCAGAGTGATCGGTACGCAGGTCTCACCCTCGCCGTCCGTCCCAGAGCCGCGCCGCTGTCCCCCTTTGCAGAGCCGGAAGATAGAAGCCGAGTGAGTATGAGAAGAAAAGAAGACTTCAGAGGTGGCAGAAGACTTCATGATCTTCACTGAGGTAACGCACAGCAGTAAAGCTGTGCGCCATTGCTCCCATACACCTCACACACGGCAGTCACTGTAAGGGTGCAGGGAGCAGGGGGGGGCACCCTGGGCAGCATATAGACCTCTTTTTGGCACAAATAAGTATATATACAGCTGGGCACTGTATATATATATATATATATATATATATAAGAGCCCCCGCCAATTTTTACTGTTTTAAGCGGGACAGAAGCCCGCCGCCGAGGGGGCGGGGCTTCTCCCTCAGCACTCACCAGCGCCATTTTCTCCACAGCACCACTGAGAGGAAGCTCCCCGGACTCTCCCCTGCTTATACCACAGTAGAAAGAGGGTTTTAAAGAAGAGGGGGGGGCACATAATTAGGCGCATATTGTATATATAAAACAGCGCTATCTGGGTAAACATAAAATTATTGTGTTTTTTTCCTGGGTCATATAGCGCTGGGGTGTGTGCTGGCATACTCTCTCTCTGTCTCTCCAAAGGGCCTTGTGGGGGAACTGTTTTCAGATAAGAGGATTCCCTGAGTGTGTGGTGTGTCGGTACGCATGTGTCGACATGTCTGAGGTAGAAGGCTTTCAGGAGGAGGTGAAAATGAATGTGGTGTCTCCGTCGACAACGCCGACACCTGACTGGATGGATATGTGGAATGTTTTAAGTGCTAATGTAAACTTATTGCACAAAAGATTAGACAAAGCTGAAGCTAGGGAACAGTCAGGGAGTCAACCCATGCCTGTCCCTATGTCGCAGGGACCTTCGGGGTCTCAAAAGCGCCCACTATCCCAAATAGTTAACACAGATACCGACACGGATTCTGACTCCAGTGTCGACTACGATGATGCACAGTTACAGCCAAAATTGGCTAAATGTATTCGATATATGATTATTGCAATAAAAGATGTTTTGCACATCACAGAGGAACCCCTTGTCCCTGACACGAGGGTGCACATGTATAAGGGAAAGAAACCTGAGGTAACCTTTCCCCCCTCACATGAGTTGAACGAATTATGTGAAAAAGCTTGGGAATCTCCAGACAAAAAACTGCAGATTCCCAAAAGGATTCTTATGGCGTATCCTTTCCCGCCAACGGACAGGATACAGTGGGAATCCTCCCCTAGGGTGGACAAAGCATTGACACGCTTATCCAAGAAGGTAGCGCTGCCATCCCAGGATACGGCTACCCTCAGGGATCCTGCTGACCGCAAGCAGGAGGTTACCCTAAAGTCCATTTACACACATTCTGGTTCCTTACTTAGACCGGCAATTGCGTCGGCCTGGGTTTGTAGCGCTGTAGCAGCATGGACAGATACCTTATCAGCGGAGATTGAGAACCTAGATAAGGATACCATTTTATTGACCCTGGGGCATATAAAAGTTGCTGTCCTATATATGAGAGATGCTGAAAGAGACATTAGTCTACTGGGTTCTAGAATCAACGCTATGTCAATTTCTACTAGGCGAGTCCTATGGACCCGGCAATGGACAGGTGATGCCGACTCAAAGAGGCATATGGAGGTTTTACTTTACAAGGGTGAGGAATTGTTTGGAGAAGGTCTCTCGGACCTGGTCTCCACAGCTACAGCTGGTAGATCTAATTTTTTGCCTTATATTCCCTCACAGCCTAAGAAAGCACCACATTATCAAATGCAGTCCTTTCGATCACAGAGAAACAACAAAGTACAAGGTGCGTCCTTTCTTGCCAGAGGTAAGGGCAGAGGGAAAAAGCTGCACAACACAGCTAGTTCCCAGGAACAGAAGTCCTCCCCGGCCTCTACAAAATCCACTGCATGGCACTGGGGCTCCGCTAAGGGAGTCCGCCCCAGTAGGGGCACGTCTTCGAATTTTCAGCCACATCTGGGTTCACTCACAGGTGGATCCCTGGGCAATAGAAATTGTTTCTCAGGGTTACAAGCTGGAATTCGAAGAGGTGCCTCCTCGCCGGTTTTTCAAATCGGTTCTACCATCTTCTCCCCAGGAAAGGGAGATAGTGTTAAATGCAATTCACAAATTGTATCTTAAACAGGTGGTGGTCAAGGTTCCCCTGCTTCAACAAGGAAGGGGATATTACTCGACCCTGTTTGTAGACCCGAAACCGGACGGTTCGGTCAGACCCATATTAAATTTAAAATCCCTGAACCTATACTTGAAAAGGTTCAAGTTCAAGATGGAATCGCTAAGAGCGGTCATCGCCAGCCTGGAAGGGGGGATTTTATGGTATCTCTGGACATAAAGGATGCATACCTTCATGTTCCCATTTATCCACCTCATCAGGCGTACCTAAGATTTGCGGTACAGGATTGTCATTACCAATTTCAGACGTTGCCGTTTGGTCTCTCCATGGCCCCGAGAATTTTCACCAAGGTAATGGCAGAAATGATGGTGCTCCTGCGAAAGCAAGGTGTCACAATTATCCCGTACTTGGACGATATCCTCATAAAAGCGAGATCAAGAGAGCAGTGGCTGACCAACGTATCACTTTCACTGAAGGTGTTACAGGAACACGGCTGGATTCTCAATATCCCGAAGTCGCAGTTGGTTCCTACGACTCGTCTGACTTTCTTGGGCATGATTCTGGATACGGACAAGAAAAGAGTTTATCTTCCGATAGAAAAGGTCCAGGAACTCATGACTCTGGTCAGGAACCTATTGAAACCAAAACAGGTGTCAGTGCATCACTGCACTTGAGTCCTGGGAAAGATGGTGGCATCATACGAGGCCATTCCCTTAGGCAGGTTCCATGCGAGGACCTTCCAAGTGGTCCGGGTCTCATCTACAGATTCATCAGTTGATCACCCTGTCCCCCAGGGCCAGGGTATCTCTCCTATGGTGGCTACAGAGTGCTCACCTTCTAGAGGGCCGCAGGTTCGGCATTAAGGACTTGATCCTGGTGACCACGGACGCGAGCCTCCGAGGTTGGGGAGCAGTCACACAGGGAAGAAATTTCCAAGGTCTTTGGTCAAGTCAATATCCGGGAACTGAGGGCCATATACAACGCCCTACGTCAAGCGGAGACCTTACTTCGCGACCAACCGGTTCTGATCCAGTCAGACAACGTCACCGCAGTAGCTCATGTAAACCGCCAAGGCAGAAGTGGCGATGGCGTAAACCACCAGAATTCTTCGCTGGGCGGAGAATCATGTAAGCGCACTGTCAGCAGTGTTCATTCCGGGAGTGGACAACTGGGAAGCAGACTTCCTCAGCAGACACGACTTGCATCCAGGAGAGTGGGGACTTCATCAAGAAGTCTTCGCACAGATTACAAGTCGGTGGGGACTGCCCCAGATAGACATGATGGCGTCCCGCCTCAACAAAAAGCTACAGAGGTATTGCGCCAGGTCAAGAGACCCTCAGGCAGTAGCTGTAGACGCCCTAGTGACACCGTGGGTGTCCCGGTCGGTTTATGTATTTCCTCCTCTTCCTCTCATACCCAAGGTGTTGAGAATAGTAAGAAAAAGAGGAGTGAGAACAATCCTCATTGTTCCAGATTGGCCACGAAGTACCTGGTATCCGGATCTGCAGGAAATGCTCACAGAAGATCCGTGGCCTCTTCCTCTAAGACAGGACTTGTTGCAACAAGGGCCCTGTCTGTTCCAAGACTTACCGCGGCTGCGTTTGACGGCATGGCGGTTGAACGCCGGATCCTAGCGGAAAAGGGTATTCCGGATGAGGTCATTCCTACGCTGATAAAGGCTAGGAAGGACGTGACATCTAAACATTATCACCGTATATGGCGAAAATATGTTTCTTGGTGTGAGGCCAGGAATGCTCCTACGGAAGAATTCCATCTGGGCCGCTTCCTTCACTTCCTACAAACTGGAGTGAATTTGGGCCTAAAATTAGGCTCTATTAAGGTTCAGATTTTGGCCTTATCCATTTTCTTTCAAAAGGAATTGACCTCTCTCCCTGAAGTACAAACTTTTGTGAAGGGAGTACTGCATATTAAGCCTCCTATTGTACCTCCGGTAGCGCCTTGGGACCTTAACATGGTGTTAAGTTTCCTTAAGTCACACTGGTTTGAACCACTTAAAACGGTGGAGTTGAAATATTTCACTTGGAAGGTGGTCATGTTATTAGCCTTGGCTTCGGCTAGGCGAGTGTCGGAATTAGCGGCTTTATCACATAAAAGCCCCTATCTGGTTTTCCATATGGATAGAGCGGAATTGCAGACCCGTCCTCAATTCCTGCCAAAAGTGGTCTCATCTTTTCATATGAACCAACCTATTGTGGTGCCTGTGGCTACGCGTGACTTGGAGGATTCCGAGTCCCTTGATGTGGTCAGGGCTTTGAAAATTTACGTGGCCAGAACGGCTAGAGTCAGAAAAACAGAAGCACTGTTTGTCCTGTATGCAGCCAATAAGATTGGCGCCCCTGCTTCAAAGCAAACTATTGCTCGCTGGATCTGTAACACGATTCAGCAGGCACATTCTACGGCGGGATTGCCGTTACCTAAATCGGTCAAGGCCCATTCCACTAGGAAGGTGGGCTCTTCTTGGGCGGCTGCCCGAGGGGTCTCGGCACTACAGCTGTGCCGAACTGCTACTTGGTCGGGTTCAAACACCTTTGCAAAGTTCTATAAGTTTGATACCCTGGCTGAGGAGGACCTCCTGTTTGCTCAATCGGTGCTGCAGAGTCATCCACACTCTCCCGCCCGTTTGGGAGCTTTGGTATAATCCCCATGGTCCTTACGGAGTTCCCAGCATCCTCTAGGACGTAAGAGAAAATAAGATTTTACTCACCGGTAAATCTATTTCTCGTAGTCCGTAGTGGATGCTGGGGACTCCGTAAGGACCATGGGGAATAGCGGCTCCGCAGGAGACTGGGCACAGCTAAGAAAGAATTAGGACTACCTGGTGTGCACTGGCTCCTCCCACTATGACCCTCCTCCAGACTTCAGTAAGGATACTGTGCCCGGAAGAGCTGACACAATAAGGAAAGGATTTTGAATCCCGGGTAAGACTCATACCAGCCACACCAATCACACCGTATAACTCGTGATATTATACCCAGTTAACAGTATGAACATAACAGAGCCTCTCAACAGATGGCTCAACCATAACCCTTTTAGTTAACAATAACTATATACAAGTATTGCAGACAGTCCGCACTTGGGACGGGCGCCCAGCATCCACTACGGACTACGAGAAATAGATTTACCGGTGAGTAAAATCTTATTTTCTCTAACGTCCTAGTGGATGCTGGGGACTCCGTAAGGACCATGGGGATTATACCAAAGCTCCCAAACGGGCGGGAGAGTGCGGATGACTCTGCAGCACCGAATGAGAGAACTCAAGGTCCTCCTCAGCCAGGGTATCAAATTTGTAGAATTTTGCAAATGTGTTTGCCCCTGACCAAGTAGCAGCTCGGCAAAGTTGTAAAGCCGAGACCCCTCGGGCAGCCGCCCAAGAAGAGCCCACTTTCCTCGTGGAATGGGCTTTTACAGATTTAGGCTGTGGCAGGCCAGCCACAGAATGCGCAAGCTGAATTGTGCTACAAATCCAGCGAGCAATAGTCTGCTTTGAAGCAGGAGCACCCATCTTGTTTGGTGCATACAGGATAAATAGCGAGTCAGTCTTCCTGACTCCAGCCGTCCTGGAAACATAAATTTTCAAGGCCCTGACTACGTCCAGTAACTTGGAGTCCTCCAAGTCCCTAGTAGCCGCAGGCACCACGATAGGTTGGTTCAAGTGAAAAGCTGATACCACCTTAGGAAGAAATTGGGGACGAGTCCTCAATTCTGCCCTATCCATATGGAAAATCAAATAGGGGCTTTTACATGACAAAGCCGCCAATTCTGACACCCGCCTTGCCGAAGCCAAGGCCAAAAGCATGACCACTTTCCACGTGAGATATTTTAAATCCACGGTTTTGAGTGGCTCAAACCAATGTGACTTTAGGAAACCCAACACCACGTTGAGGTCACACGGTGCCACTGGGGGCACAAAAGGAGGCTGAATATGCAGCACTCCCTTGACAAATGTCTGAACTTCAGGCAGTGAAGCCAGTTCTTTTTGGAAGAAAATCGACAGAGCCGAAATCTGGACCTTAATGGAACCCAATTTTAGGCCCATAGTCACCCCTGACTGTAGGAAGTGCAGAAATCGACCTAACTGGAATTCCTCCGTTGGGGCCTTCCTGGCCTCACACCACGCAACATATTTTCGCCATATGCGGTGATAATGTTGTACGGTTACATCTTTCCTAGCTTTAAGAAGCGTAGGAATGACTTCCTCCGGAATACCCTTTTCTTTTAGGATCCGGCGTTCAACCGCCATGCCGTCAAACGCAGCCGCGGTAAGTCTTGGAACAGACAGGGCCCCTGCAGCAGCAGGTCCTGTCTGAGCGGCAGAGGCCATGGGTCCTCTGAGATCATTTCTTGCAGTCCTGGGTACCAAGCTCTTCTTGGCCAATCCGGAACAATGAGTATAGTTCTTACGCCTCTTCTCCTTATTATCCTCAGTACCTTGGGTATGAGAGGAAGAGGAGGGAACACATAAACCGACCGGTACACCCACGGTGTCACTAGAGCGTCCACAGCTATCGCCTGAGGGTCTCTTGACCTGGCGCAATATTTTTCCAGCTTTTTGTTTAAGCGGGACGCCATCATGTCCACCTGTGGCCTTTCCCAACGGTTTACAATCAGTTGGAAGACTTCTGGATGAAGTCCCCACTCTCCCGGGTGGAGGTCGTGCCTGCTGAGGAAGTCTGCTTCCCAGTTGTCTACTCCCGGAATGAACACTGCTGACAGTGCTAACACGTGATTTTCTGCCCAACGGAGAATCCTTGTGGCTTCTGCCATCGCCGCCCTGCTTCTTGTGCCGCCCTGTCGATTTACATGGGCGACCGCCATGATGTTGTCTGACTGGATCAGAACCGGCCGGTTTTGAAGCAGGGGCTTTGCTTGACTTAGGGCATTGTAAATGGCCCTCAGTTCCAGAACATTTATGTGTAGGGAAGTCTCCTGACTCGACCAAAGTCCTTGAAGTTTCTTCCCTGAGTGACTGCCCCCCAGCCCCGAAGGCTGGCATCCGTGGTCACCAGGACCCAGTCCTGTATGCCGAATCTGCGGCCCTCTCTGAGATGAGCACTCTGCAGCCACCACAGCAGAGACACCCTGGTCCTTGGAGACAGGGTTATCAACCGATGCATTTGAAGATGCGATCCGGACCATTGGTCCAACAGGTCCCACTGAAAAGTTCTGGCATGGAACCTGCCGAATGGAATCGCTTCGTAGGAAGCTACCATCTTTCCCAGGACTCGCGTGCAATGATGCACCGACACCTGTTTTGTTTTCAGGAGGCCTCTCACTAGAGACGACAGCTCCTCGGCTTTCTCCTCTGGGAGAAACACTTTTTTCTGGACCGTGTCCAGAATCATCCCTAGGAACAGTATACGTGTCGCCAGAACCAGCTGAGACTTTGGAATATTCAGAATCCAACCGTGCTGGTGTAGCATCTCCTGAGATAATGCTACGCCGACCAACAACTGCTCTCTGGACCTCGTCCTTATCAGGAGATCGTCCAAGTATGGGACAATTAAAACTCCCTTTTTCCGAAGGAGTATCATCATTTCGGCCATTACCTTGGTAAATACCCTCGGTGCCGTGGACAGGCCGAACGGCAACGTCTGGAATTGGTAATGACAATCCTGTACCACAAATCTGAGGTACTCCTGGTGAGGATGGTAAATGGGGACATGCAGGTAAGCATCCTTGATGTCCAGAGATACCATGTAATCTCCCTCTTCCAGGCTTGCAATAACCGCCCTGAGCGATTCCATCTTGAACTTGAATTTTTTCAAATATGTGTTCAAGGATTTCAAATTTAAAATGGGTCTCACCGAACCGTCCGGTTTCGGTACCACAAACATTGTGGAATAGTAACCCCATCCTTGTTGAAGTAGGGGCACCTTGACTATCACCTGCTGGGAATACAGCTTGTGAATTGCCTCTAACACAGCCTCCCTTTCTGAAGGAGTCGTTGGAAAGGCAGATTTGAGGAAACGGCGGGGGGGGGGGGGGATGTCTCGAATTCCAGCCTGTACCCCTGAGATACCACTTGAAGGATCCAGGGATCTACCTGTGAGCGAGCCCACTGATTGCTGAAGTTTTTGAGACGGCCCCCCACCGTACCTGGCTCCGCCTGCTGAGCCCCAGCGTCATGCGGCGGACTTAGCAGAAGAAGCGGGGGAGGACTTTTGTTCCTGGGAAGTGGCTGTATGCTGCAGCTTTTTTCCCCTACCTCTGCCTCTGGGCAGAAAAGACGCGCCTCTACCCCGTCTGCTCTTTTGGGGGCGAAAGCACTGCACCTGATAATACGGTGCTCTCTTTGGTTGTGAGGGGACATGTGGCAAAAATGCCGACTTCCCAGCTGTTGCTGTGGAAACGAAGTCTGAAAGACCATCCCCGAACAACTCCTCACCCTTATAAGGCAAAACTTCCATGTGCCTTTTGGAATCTGCATCCCCTGTCCACTGCCGGGTCCATAACCCTCTCCTGGCACAAATGGACAGTGCACTTATTTTTGATGCCAGCCGGCAAATATCCCTCTGTGCATCTCTTATGTAACAGACAGCGTCATTAATATGCTCTATGTTTAGCAATATAGTGTCCCTGTCTAGGGTGTCAATGTTCTCTGACAGAGAGTCTGACCATGCAGCTGCCGCACTGCACATCCATGCTGAGGCAATAGCTGGTCTCAGTATAATACCAGTGTGTGTATATTAGAGATGTGCACTTGAAATTTTTCGGGTTTTGTGTTTTGGTTTTGGGTTCGGTTCCGCGGCCGTGTTTTGGGTTCGACCGCGTTTTGGCAAAACCTCACCGAATTTTTTTTGTCGGATTCGGGTGTGTTTTGGATTCGGGTGTTTTTTTCAAAAAACACTAAAAAACAGCTTAAATCATAGAATTTGGGGGTCATTTTGATCCCAAAGTATTATTAACCTCAAAAACCATAATTTCCACTCATTTTCAGTCTATTCTGAATACCTCACACCTCACAATATTATTTTTAGTCCTAAAATTTGCACCGAGGTCGCTGGATGACTAAGCTAAGCGACCCTAGTGGCCGACACAAACACCTGGCCCATCTAGGAGTGGCACTGCAGTGTCACGCAGGATGGCCCTTCCAAAAAACACTCCCCAAACAGCACATGACGCAAAGAAGAAAAAAAGAGGCGCAATGAGGTAGCTGTGTGAGTAAGATAAGCGACCCTAGTGGCCGACACAAACACCTGGCCCATCTAGAGTGGCACTGCAGTGTCACGCAGGATGGCCCTTCCAAAAAACACTCCCCAAACAGCACATGACGCAAAGAAGAAAAAAAGAGGCGCAATGAGGTAGCTGTGTGAGTAAGATAAGCGACCCTAGTGGCCGACACAAACACCTGGCCCATCTAGGAGTGGCACTGCAGTGGCACGCAGGATGGCCCTTCCAAAAAACACTCCCCAAACAGCACATGACGCAAAGAAAAAAAGAGGCGCAATGAGGTAGCTGTGTGAGTAAGATAAGCGACCCTAGTGGCCGACACAAACACCTGGCCCATCTAGGAGTGGCACTGCAGTGTCACGCAGGATGGCCCTTCCAAAAAACACTCCCCAAACAGCACATGACGCAAAGAAGAAAAAAAGAGGCGCAATGAGGTAGCTGTGTGAATAAGATAAGCGACCCTAGTGGCCGACACAAACACCTGGCCCATCTCGGAGTGGCACTGCAGTGTCACGCAGGATGGCCCTTCCAAAAAACACTCCCCAAACAGCACATGACGCAAAGAAGAAAAAAAGAGGCGCAATGAGGTAGCTGTGTGAGTAAGATAAGCGACCCTAGTGGCCGACACAAACACCTGGCCCATCTAGGAGTGGCACTGCAGTGGCACGCAGGATGGCCCTTCCAAAAAACACTCCCCAAACAGCACATGACGCAAAGAAAAAAAGAGGCGCAATGAGGTAGCTGTGTGAGTAAGATAAGCGACCCTAGTGGCCGACACAAACACCTGGCCCATCTAGGAGTGGCACTGCAGTGGCACGCAGGATGGCCCTTCCAAAAAACACTCCCCAAACAGCACATGACGCAAATAAAAATGAAAGAAAAAAGAGGTGCAAGATGGAATTGTCCTTGGGCCCTCCCACCCACCCTTATGTTGTATAAACAGGACATGCACACTTTAACCAACCCATCATTTCAGTGACAGGGTCTGCCACACGACTGTGACTGAAATGACGGGTTGGTTTGGACCCCCACCGAAAAAGAAGCAATTAATCTCTCCTTGCACAAACTGGCTCTACAGAGGCAAGATGTCCACCTCATCATCATCCTCCGATATATCACCGTGTACATCCCGCTCCTCACAGATTATCAATTCGTCCCCACTGGAATCCACCATCTCAGCTCCCTGTGTACTACTTTGTGGAGGCAATTGCTGCTGGTCAATGTCTCCACGGAGGAATTGATTATAATTCATTTTAATGAACATCATCTTCTCCACATTTTCTGGAAGTAACCTCGTACGCCGATTGCTGACAAGGTGAGCGGCGGCACTAAACACTCTTTCGGAGTACACACTTGTGGGAGGGCAACTTAGGTAGAATAAAGCCAGTTTGTGCAAGGGCCTCCAAATTGCCTCTTTTTCCTGCCAGTATAAGTACGGACTGTCTGACGTGCCTACTTGTATGTGGTCACTCATATAATCCTCCACCATTCTTTCAATGGGGAGAGAATCATATGCAGTGACAGTAGACGACATGTCCGTAATCGTTGTCAGGTCCTTCAGTCCGGACCAGATGTCAGCATCAGCAGTCGCTCCAGACTGCCCTGCATCACCGCCAGCGGGTGGGCTCGGAATTCTGAGCCTTTTCCTCGCACCCCCAGTTGCGGGAGAATGTGAAGGAGGAGATGTTGACAGGTCGCGTTCCGCTTGACTTGACAATTTTGTCACCAGCAGGTCTTTGAACCCCAGCAGACTTGTGTCTGCCGGAAAGAGAGATCCAAGGTAGGTTTTAAATCTAGGATCGAGCACGGTGGCCAAAATGTAGTGCTCTGATTTCAACAGATTGACCACCCGTGAATCCTTGTTAAGCGAATTAAGGGCTCCATCCACAAGTCCCACATGCCTAGCGGAATCGCTCCCTTTTAGCTCCTCCTTCAATGCCTCCAGCTTCTTCTGCAAAAGCCTGATGAGGGGAATGACCTGACTCAGGCTGGCAGTGTCTGAACTGACTTCACGTGTGGCAAGTTCAAAAGGTTGCAGAACCTTGCACAACGTTGAAATCATTCTCCACTGCGCTTGAGACAGGTACATTCCACCACCTATATCGTGCTCAATTGTATAGGCTTGAATGGCCTTTTGCTGCTCCTCCAACCTCTGAAGCATATATAGGGTTGAATTCCACCTCGTTACCACTTCTTGCTTCAGATGATGGCAGGGCAGGTTCAGGCGTTTTTGGTGGTGCTCCAGTCTTCTGTACGTGGTGCCTGTCCTCCGAAAGTGTCCCGCAATTCTTCTGGCCACCGACAGCATCTCTTGCACGCCCCTGTCGTTTTTTAAAAAATTCTGCACCACCAAATTCAAGGTATGTGCAAAACATGGGACGTGCTGGAATTTGCCCATATTTAATGCACACACAATATTGCTGGCGTTGTCCGATGCCACAAATCCACAGGAGAGTCCAATTGGGGTAAGCCATTCCGCGATGATCTTCCTCAGTTGCCGTAAGAGGTTTTCAGCTGTGTGCGTATTCTGGAAACCGGTGATACAAAGCGTAGCCTGCCTAGGAAAGAGTTGGCGTTTGTGAGATGCTGCTACTGGTGCCGCCGCTGCTGTTCTTGCGGCGGGCGTCCATACATCTACCCAGTGGGCTGTCACAGTCATATAGTCCTGACCCTGCCCTGCTCCACTTGTCCACATGTCCGTGGTTAAGTGGACATTGGGTACAACTGCATTTTTTAGGACACTGGTGAGTCTTTTTCTGACGTCCGTGTACATTCTCGGTATCGCCTGCCTAGAGAAGTGGAACCTAGATGGTATTTGGTAACGGGGACACACTACCTCAACAAATTGTCTAGTTCCCTGTGAACTAACGGCGGATACCGGACGCACGTCTAACACCAACATAGTTGTCAAGGCCTCAGTTATCCGCTTTGCAACAGGATGACTGCTGTGATATTTCATCTTCCTCGCAAAGGACTGTTGGACAGTCAATTGCTTGGTGGAAGTAGTAAAAGTGGGCTTACGACTTCCCCTCTGGGATGACCATCGACTCCCAGCAGCAACAACAGCAGCGCCAGCAGCAGTAGGCGTTACACGCAAGGATGCATCGGAGGAATCCTAGGCAGGAGAGGACTCGTCAGAATTGCCAGTGACATGGCCTGCAGGACTATTGGCATTCCTGGGGAAGGAGGAAATTGACACTGAGGGAGTTGGTGGGGTGGTTTGCGTGAGCTTGGTTACAAGAGGAAGGGATTTACTGGTCAGTGGACTGCTTCCGCTGTCGCCCAAAGTTTTTGAACTTGTCACTGACTTAGTATGAATGCGCTGCAGGTGACGTATATGGGAGGATGTTCCGAGGTGGTTAACGTCCTTACCCCTACTTATTACAGCTTGACAAAGGCAACACACGGCTTGACAAATGTTGTCCGCATTTCTGGTGAAATACTTCCACACCGAAGAGCTGATTTTTTTGGTATTTTCACCAGGCATGTCAACGGCCCTATTCCTCCCACGGACAACAGGTGTCTCCCCGGGTGCCTGACTTAAACAAACCACCTCACCATCAGAATCCTCCTGGTCAATTTCCTCCCCAGCGCCAGCAACACCCATATCCTCCTCATCCTGGTGTACTTCAACACTGACATCTTCAATCTGACTATCAGGAACTGGACTGCGGGTGCTCCTTCCAGCACTTGCAGGGGGCGTGCAAATGGTGGAAGGCGCATGCTCTTCACGTCCAGTGTTGGGAAGGTCAGGCATCGCAAACGACACAATTGGACTCTCCTTGTGGATTTGGGATTTCGAAGAACGCACAGTTCTTTGCGGTGCTTTTGCCAGCTTGAGTCTTTTCATTTTTCTAGCGAGAGGCTGAGTGCTTCCATCCTCATGTGAAGCTGAACCACTAGCCATGAACATAGGCCAGGGCCTCAGCCGTTCCTTGCCACTCCGTGTGGTAAATGGCATATTGGCAAGTTTACGCTTCTCCTCCGACAATTTTATTTTAGATTTTGGAGTCCTTTTTTTACTGATATTTGGTGTTTTGGATTTTACATGCTCTGTACTATGACATTGGGCATCGGCCTTGGCAGACGACGTTGCTGGCATTTCATCGTCTCGGCCATGACTAGTGGCAGCAGCTTCAGCACGAGGTGGAAGTGGATCTTGATCTTTCCCTAATTTTGGAACCTCAACATTTTTGTTCTCCATATTTTAATAGGCACAACTAAAAGGCACCTCAGGTAAACAATGGAGATGGATGGATACTAGTATACTTATGGATGGACCAGCGACTGCCGACACAGAGGTAGCTACAGCCGTGGACTACCGTACTGTGTCTGCTGCTAATATAGACTGGATGATAATGAGATGAAATTAATATATATATATATATATATATAATATCACTAGTACTGCAGCCGGACAGGTATATATATTTATTATGTGATGACGGACCTGCTGGACACTGTCAGCTCAGCAGCACCGCAGACTGCTACAGTAAGCTACTATAGTAGTATGTATCAAGAAGAAAGAAAAAAAAAACACGGGTAGGTGGTATACAATTATGGATGGACCAGCGACTGCCGACACAGAGGTAGCTACAGCCGTGGACTACCGTACTGTGTCTGCTGCTAATATAGACTGGATGATAATGAGATGAAATTAATAATAATATATATATATATATATATATATATATATATATATATAATATCACTAGTACTGCAGCCGGACAGGTATATATATTTATTATGTAATGACTGATGACGGACCTGCTGGACACTGTCAGCTCAGCAGCACCGCAGACTGCTACAGTAAGCTACTATAGTAGTATGTATAAAGAAGAAGAAAGAAAAAAAAATGGGTAGGTGGTATACAATATTATATATATATTATATACAATTATATATATATATATATATATATATATATATATTAAACTGGTGGTGATTATTAAACTGGTGGTCAGGTCACTGGTCACACTATCAGCAACTTGCAAGTAGTACTCCTAAGCAGACAATCACAATATATATTATACTGGTGGTCAGTGTGGTCACAATGGCAGTGTGGCACTCTGGCAGCAAAAGTGTGCACTGTACGTTATATGTACTCCTGAGTCCTGCTCTCAGACTCTAACTGCTCCCCACTGTCAGTGTCTCCCCCACAAGTCAGATATACATTATACAGTCACACTATCTATCTATCTATCAATCACTTCAGCAAGTAGTAGTACTCCTCCTAATGCTCCCCAAAATTACTACTGTGTCTCTCTCTACTCTAGTCTCACTCTCTTCTCTATAAACGGAGAGGACGCCAGCCACGTCCTCTCCCTATGAATCTCAATGCACGTGTGAAAATGGCGGCGACGCGCGGCTCCTTATATAGAATCCGAGTCTCGCGATAGAATACGAGCCTAGCGAGAATCCGACAGCGGGATGATGACGTTCGGGCGCGCTCGGGTTAACCGAGCAAGGCGGGAAGATCCGAGTCGCTCGGACCCGTGTAAAAAAACATGAAGTTCGGGCGGGTTCGGATTCCGAGGAACCGAACCCGCTCATCTCTAGTGTATATATAGCTTTTTGGAGAGCCTCCTGCTTTCTGTCAGCAGGTTCCTTTAGGGCGGCCGTATCTTGGGACGGCAGTGCCACCTTTTTTGATAAGCGCGTAAGTGCTTTATCCACCTTAGGGGGTGTTTCCCAACGTGACCTACCCTCTGGCGGGAAAGGGTACGCCATTAGTAATTTTTTTGAAATTACAAATTTTTTATCAGGGGAAGCCCACGCTAGTTCACACACGTCATTTAATTCTTCAGAAGGGGGAAAAACTACTGGTAGTTTTTTCTCCCCAAACATAATACCCTTTTTTGTGGTACCTGGGGTCACCTCAGAAATGTGTAAAACATTTTTCATTGCCTCAATCATATAACGAGTGGCCCTATTGGACATTACATTAGTCTCTTCGTCGTCGACACTGGTATCAGTATCCGTGTCGACATCTGTGTCTGTCACCTGAGGTAGCGGGCGTTTTAGAGCCCCTGATGACTTTTGAGACGTCTGGGCAGGCACGGGCTGAGAAGCCGGCTGCCCCACATTTGGCATGTCGTCAAATTTTTTATGTAAGGAGTCGACACTTTCGCGTAATTCCTTCCACAAGTCCATCCACTCCGGTGTCTGCCCCGCAGGGGGTGACAACACATTTATAGGCACCTGCTCCTCCTCCACATAAGTCTCCTCATCAAACATGTCGACACAGCCGTACCGACACACAGCACACACACAGGGAATGCTCTGACAGAAGACAGGACCCCACAAAGCCCTTTGGGGAGACAGAGAAAGAGTATGCCAGCACACACCAGAGCGCTATATAATACAGGGATTAACTAAATTATATCCCCTATAGCTGCTATATATGTATTTTGCGCCTAAATTTAGTGCCCCCCCTCTCTTTTTTACCCTTTTCTGTAGTGTAGACTGCAGGGGAGAGTCAGGGAGCTTCCTTCCAGCGGAACTGTGAGGGAAAAATGGTGCCAGTGTGCAGAGGGAGATAGCTCCGCCCCTTTTTTGCGGACTTTTCTCCCGCTTTTTTATGGATTCTGGCAGGGGTATTTATCACATATATAGCCTCTGGGGCTATATATTGTGATATATTTGCCAGCCAAGGTGTATTTATTGCTTCTCAGGGCGCCCCCCCCCCCCAGCGCCCTGCACCCCCAGTGACCGGAGTGTGAAGTGTGTATGAGGAGCAATGGCGCACAGCTGCAGTGCTGTGCGCTACCTTGGTGAAGACTGATGTCTTCTGCCGCCGATTTTCCGGATTCTTCTTGCTTCTGGCTCTGTAAGGGGGCCGGCGGCGCGGCTCCGGGACCGAACACCAATGGCCGGTTCCATGCGGTCGATCCCTCTGGAGCTAATGGTGTCCAGTAGCCTAAGAAGCCCAAGCTACCACCAGTTAGGTAGGTTCGCTTCTTCTCCCCTTAGTCCCTCGCTGCAGTGAGTCTGTTGCCAGTAGATCTCACTGTAAAATAAAAAACCTAACATATACTTTCTTTCTAGGAGCTCAGGAGAGCCCCTAGTGTGCATCCAGCTCGGCCGGGCACAGGATTCTAACTGAAGTCTGGAGGAGGGTCATAGTGGGAGGAGCCAGTGCACACCAGGTAGTCCTAATTCTTTCTTAGCTGTGCCCAGTCTCCTGCGGAGCCGCTATTCCCCATGGTCCTTACGGAGTCCCCAGCATCCACTAGGACGTTAGAGAAAATAAGATTTTAAACCTACCGGTAAATCTTTTTCTCGTAGTCCGTAGAGGATGCTGGGCGCCCGTCCCAAGTGCGGACTACTTCTGCAAGACTTGTATATAGTTATTGCTTACATAAGGGTTATGTTATAGTTTTCATCGGTCTTGGACTGATGCTATGTTGTTTTCATACTGTTAACTGGGTAGTATATCACAAGTTATACGGTGTGATTGGTGTGGCTGGTATGAATCTTGCCCTTGGATTAACAAAGATCCTTTCCTCGTGCTGTCCGTCTACTCTGGGCACAGTTTCTCTAACTGAGGTCTGGAGGAGGGGCATAGAGGGAGGAGCCAGTGCACACCCAGATCTAAAGTCTTTCTTAAAGTGCCCATGTCTCCTGCGGAGCCCGTCTATCCCCATGGTCCTTACGGAGTCCCCAGCATCCTCTACGGACTACGAGAAAAAGATTTACCGGTAGGTTTAAAATCTTATTTTTGGATGGCCGGCAGGGCCACCCGACTTTCGGGAGCACCCCAGCCTTTCTAGGAGGGTAGGCAAGTGTGAGCCACAATTGTGCTCTATTCTTGCATTTGCATATGCCTAGGTGAATGCCTGTTTTAGAAGGATCTCTTGCACTGCTATACATATACTAAGTAACAATCAGTGGCCTGTAGGAGGTTTTTAAGGTAATGATGTTTTCCTTTTTATTATGATGTAGTTGCTGCTTGTACATTATTTTTTGTTGACTGTTCACATAATGTGGGTTGCTAATGACAATAAAGTAAAAATAAAAAAGTCCCTATACTTTTGATGACTGCTGCACTGGAGGATGGAAAACAATGGGTCGACATGAAAACATGCGTATAGCCGCATTAGTATTCTGTTAGCAAAATATCCGCATTCTGAATGCTTAAGAAAGCTTCTCTGGAGTTGCAGGACCCCATTGACAGTTATAGGATAACACTATCTCAAGGCATTACCCTAGCACCCTAAAATGGCATTAGGTGTCAACTATTTCTTGTTTGTTAAATTGTGCGTTCACAGCAGTCCGATGTGTTTGCTCTGGAGCTGCACTGCGCAAGCCGTTAGTGGGCATCTTTTTACTTAAGATCTGGCTTTTGCATAATTTCGTACAAAGGCTCAGCAGTTGTGAGATTAGTGCCCCCCTATGAATCGGCCTCAGAATGTGCAGTTTCCTGGTAACAGACACTTTCAATCTGCATGAATTTGCACAGTTTCCAATAGTTTGTCTCATCCTATACTTTTAATATAAGTATATTATTTCTTTCCATTTGAATTTCAGCATAGAAGCACAGTTTACTAAAGAATGGTTTTGTATAATCGCTGTTCTGGGATTACAGGAAAATAAAGAAGGATTTGGGCAAGCCTAGTAGTACATCCACAGAAGATCTGTGGTTAGTTCTCCAAGATGTTTGGAACAACCTCCCTGCTGAGTTCCTTCAAATCTGTGTGCAAGTGTACCTAGTAGAATTGATGTTGTTTTGAAGGCAAAGGGTGGTCACACCAAATATTGATTTGATTAGACCATAGGTCGATCCTCCCAGATCACACTGGGACAATGATGACATTTTTTTCTCCTTACAATCTCCAGCACGCAGCAGCACTGCGGCCGCCTGCTGTCCTGCCCACCTCAGGACTCCCTCAGGACTGTTACCTGGTGCTCAGGGCAGCACAGCGTCGGCGGCACAATATAGTCCTGGGCAGGGACGGATCTAGACTTTTCTTTAGGGGGGGCGGTTTACTGTTTAATCTTGACTCCTCCCTCTACAGTCCCAACTCCTCCCATCTGCAATCCTAACTCCTCCTCCTCTCAATTCTGACTGAACTTTTTGAGTGAGACTGAGATAGAGCTTTGCGATTGTTCTATGTACATGTGACTGTGCTATGGTGTAATTGTATTTATTATCCCTAGTACCCACACAACAGCAAGTGAGGGGCAAATGCTCTGTAACCCTTGCTCTCCTTGCTCCTCTGTGCTGCTGTGGTATAAGCTGCAGCACATCGTTCTGCCTTAGGCTCTCCCTGGAGAGCTCTCTTCTGCTCAAAAGTGGGCATGGCTATGACTGTGTTAGGGGGGGCGATCGCCCCCTTCGCCCCCCCCCCCCCCTAGATCTGGCCCTGGTCCTGGGAGCCGGCAGCAGCTATTCCTGTCTGCCTACAGAGAGCACCTCTGGGCTCGGCTTGTGTTCCCTGCTGGGGCAGCGCTGCATGCACACCTGTATTCCCGGGCGCGGCTCACACTAGCGGCAGCCCAGTGTCACAGAGCTGCAGTAGCGGATCTTGCCACGGGCAAGCAGGACTTTTGCCCGGGGCGCCGCCTTCCGGAGGGGGCAGGGCGCCATCCGGAGGGCGCCGCACCAGGGCAAGATCCGCTGCTGCTGTGCTGCCCGTTGCCCCCGCTGCCGCTGTGAAGGGAAACTAGACGCCTAAATGACCACGCCCCCTCTACGAAGCCACGCCCCCTAATGCCGCCTGGGCCGCACAGAGCCCCAGAACCGGCCCTGCAGAGCTGCTGCCATGCCAGTCAGGGAAGAGCCGTGGAAGGCAGTTTGGCTGCTGTTACCGGTTGCTCAGTGCCAGAGACAGGAACCTGCGACGAGTGGAGGAGGGCCAGACTTGTGAAGGAGCAAGTGTAGAGAGTTGGTAACTAACCACTAGGAGAGGGAGCTGCTGCACATTATAGAGAGGGGGGATGGGGGAGGCTAGTCACACTTATCCCCATACATACTAGATGGAGGCACACCAATACATATATAGACTAGGATGGGGTGGGGTGGGTGGGGGGGTTACACTAATGTCTATACAGACTGGGGGGGGGGGAGCACACTGATGCATACAGAGACTGGGGGGCACACTAGTGCATATACAATCTTAGGAGGGGCGGCACACTAGTGCATATACAATCTGGGGAGGGGGAGCACACTAATGCATATACAATCTGGGGAGGGGGGAGACCACTAATGCATATACAACCTGAGGAGGGGGAGCATACTAATTCATATACAATCTGAGGAGGGGGGGCATACTAATGCATATACAATCTGGGGAGGGGGGAGAACACTAATGCATAATCAATCTGAGGAGGGGGGGGCATACTAATTCATATACAATCTGAGGAGGGGTGGCATACTAATGCATATACAATCGTGGGGGGGGGCATACTAATGCATATACAGAGTAGGATGGGATTGGGCACAGTGATGCACATACTGTACAAACTAGAAGGGTGGGGCACGCTAATGCATACACCAGTGGTTCCCAAACTGTGCGCCGTGGCACCCTGGGGTGCCTCGGGACACTTGCAGGGGTGCCTCGGGTTGATGGTCCAGAACCAATTCCAATTCTGCATGGTCAATGTAAAAAGCAAAACCAGTGTTAATAGCTGCCAATCATAAAATATATTGACAATCAGAAGCAAATCTTGTCCCTCACCACATAAGTTACCCTAAGGATGACATATAAAGACAATTTACTTAATTTAATATTTCTTTCTAAATTTTTCAATAAGAAACTATTGGCTTAGGGGTGCCGTGAAAAAAATTCTGATACTCTAGGGTGCCGTGATTCAACAAAGTTTGGGAACCACTGGCATACACTGACTAGGAGTATAGTGACTAGAAGGGGGGGGGCACAATGCTGCACATACATATCAAGAGGGTAGGAGGCACTCTAAGCACAATGATTGTGTGTGTGTGTGTGGGGGGGGGGTCACACTAATGGATATTCTGACTAGGAGGGGGCACAATGATGCACAAATAGACCAGGAGGGGAAGAAGGGGTGCACTGCTGCATAACCAGATGAGGAGGGGAGAGAGGCACAACGATGCCTAAACAAATGAGGAGGGTGCATTGATGGGTAAAGAGACTGGGAGGGTAAGGAGGCACAATGATGGAGACACAGTGAAGAAAGGAGGGTACATTATGCAGAGGGGTTGGTATAGCATGACTGTCCTTCTCCATACTGACCCCGGGATCCTGGCAATCAGACGCCCGGTGGGGGGGGGGGGGGGGGGGGGAGCGCAACGAAGCGCACGAGTGAGAATAGTCCTTGTAAGTCGGCATGTCGACCTTCGGGATTGTGATGGGGGCGAGATGTAGACGCCGGCATTGTGACCGCCGGTCACATAACTACATCACATGCAGGGAGGGGCACAAAGCAGAACATACAGATGAGGTAATATAGATAGGAGGGGGGGAAGCTTAGTGCAACAAATACAGATATAAGGGGATGAGAAAAACCAAGATCATACAAACATAGGGACACATACACGAAGGAATGTAATAGGGTGTTTGAATCAGGGAGTGAGAGGTTTTTGAGAGTTCACCTGTTTTTTTTTTTTTTAAAGTGGCAATCATTTACGTGGCAAAATCAGCCTGATTTTGCCGTGTAAATGATTTAAAAAAAAAAAAACAGGAAAATCTCTCCTGATTCTCACACCCTAGTACATACCCCCTGGAAGTACATAAGACAAGACAAATGGGGGGAAACATGTAAGATGGAAAGAATACTCTAAATTTCATATATATTATGATTGCAGTAGTAATCTGAATTTAAAGGATATCTAAATATATTAACCTCAAAACAACTTATGAGAAGGTAAATTCATACTTACCTACTTTTGAAAAAGCATTTCAGGGAGATTGTGAAAGTAACATCTATCAGTGCGGACGTGTACTGCTACATCTGAGAGGCGTGTCATGAAAATAACTTACTTCCACATGTAAATGATCCCCAAAGTTAGTAAGATCTACTTGTTGAAGAAAAAACTGATATTTTGCAGGATTTTTTTGAGTATTGTCTTTTACAAGAGGTTCCATAAACTGTAAGTGGCCACAAGAAACCTTTACAATGCATGTAGCCATAGGGATCATTGTGCCTTATAACCAATACAGGGAAATGGCACTGAAGATCCCATTTGAATGAATGTATCTCTGATTTCTCTTTTTTTCAGGGAGATTGAGGGACTATTCAGGGAGTGAGGGAGATTGCTACTATTTCAGGGAGTCTCCTGCAGAATGAGGGAGGGTAGGCAACTATGGGTAAATTTGGTCTGTAGTCAAAATAGTTAATTGACAGTTATAACGTGACCACATTTTGCTTCTCTATAAAATGTTTTGAGGTTACTATATCTGGATAAATATTACTGCTAATATATATAATATTTGCACAGGCTACGCCCACAACCCTTGTGCAGACCACACCCCCTCAGCATGCCCTCATATCACTAGTCACACTCATGCAGCAACATCTGCGATGGTACACATTAGGTCCTTCAAAAATTTCAGCTCCAGCCCCATGTGAACCTTAATCTGGCACTGACTACTGTTTATTTGCATGTTTATGTCAGAACGTAATGTAAATCAGGTAGTTTATGATTATCACTTTTTCTTAAATAAAGACCTTTATGTGTGTTTCAGACATTTCTATTCCTGTCCACTCATACGGCAATTTGACAAAGGAGATGAGTTTCTGATTCATTACTAACCCATTCTTCTTTTTCCTCCATTTCTGACTATTAGTTGTGTACGACTGTGTAACTGGAGATTATAGGTGTATTCAAATCATGCAGGAATGCCTGACAGGTCGAAAAAACTGCACTTTTCGCCCTATTCAATGTAAGTGCCGTTTTTTTGACTTGTCGGAAATTCCAAAATGTTGGAAAATAGGTGGATCGTCGAATATTTGTACGTTAGCAGGGAGAGGGAAAGGGATACTACTGCACTAGCATATTATAGAAAAGTTCCAAATTAGAACAAAGGAAACCCCTAGTTATATTCTATATCAGATATTTGAATTATATAGGGGGTGGATCGTCGAATATGCCTGCCAATACACCTGTTTTGTCGAATTTGCGGGCATTTTCAACAGTTTATTGGCTCGTTTTCGACAATGCCGATTCAACTTTAAATAACGTTGGATCGGCACTGTAGAAAACAGGCAAAAACCTGTCGGAAATGCCCGCAAATTGGTGAGGATCCTACACTAATTAAATACAACCCTATCACTCAGGCCCGGCGCTACCCGCTCAGCAAAGGGATGCAAAGCAGGTAGGCGCCTGGCTAATGAGGCGCTCTTCCTGCTTTGCATCCCTGCTGCTGTGCCATCCTGTCCCCTCAGAGTCTGCTGCTGCCGGCTGCTGTGCCTGTCACTGTATGACAGGCAGCAGCGCCGACAGCTTGTTGCCCTCCCCGACCCCCTCCTCTAGTGACAGCGACCAGACAAAAGGGGGTGGAGCTACACGTGCAGAAAGGGGGCAAAGTCACACGGACAAAAGGGGGCGGAGTCACACGATCAGAAAGGGGCGGAGCTACATGAGACCCAGGCTGAGGCAGATCCCATCCGGCCAACCAGACTGTGGTAAGTGGATGGAAAGAAAGTGAGAGTAAGTGTATGTATGTGTATGTAATGCGTGTGTGTAGGTGTGTGTATGTATATGTGTGTGTGTGTATGTATAAGTGTGTAAGTATGAGAAAAAGCCGCGAATGCTGCAACATAGGATATATATATATATATATATATACATATATATATATATATACACTGTGTGTATATTATATATATATATATATATATATATATATATATACTAGTGATGAGCGGATTCGGTTTTACTCGGTTTTACTCGGTTTTACTCGGTTCTCAAAACGGCATCTTATTGGCTCACGGATGTCACGTGTTTTGGATAGCCAATAAGATGCCGTTTTGAGAACCGAGTAAAACCGAGTAAAACCGAACCTCGCTCATCACTAATATATACACTGCTCAAAAAAATAAAGGGAACACTAAAATAAAACATCCTAGATCTGAATGAATGAAATATTCTTATTAAATACTTTGTTCCTTACATAGTTGAATGTGCTGACAACAAAATCACACAAAAATTATCAATGGAAATCAAATTTATTAACCCATGGAGGTCTGGATTTGGAGTCACCCTCAAAATTAAAGTGGAAAAACACACTACAGGCTGATCCAACTTTGATGTAATGTCCTTAAAACAAGTCAAAATGAGGCTCAGTAGTGTGTGTGGCCTCCACGTACCTGTATGACCTCCCTACAACGCCTGGGCATGCTCCTGATGAGGTGGCGGATGGTCTCCTGAGGGATCTCCTCCCAGACCTGGACTAAAGCATCCGCCAACTCCTGGACAGTCTGTGGTGCAACAAAAAAATGTTGGTGGATGGAGCGAGACATGATGTCCCAGATGTGCTCAATTGGATGCAGGTCTGGGGAATGGGCGGGCCAGTCCATAGCATCAATGCCTTCGTCTTGCAGGAACTGCTGACACACTCCAGCCACATGAGGTCTAGCATTGTCTTGCATTAGGAGGAACTCAGGGCCAACCGCACCAGCATATGGTCTCACAAGGGGTCTGAGGATCTCATCTCGGTACCTAATGGCAGTCAGGCTACCTCTGGCGAGCACATGGAGGGCTGTGCGGCCCCCCAAAGAAATGCCACCCCACACCATTACTGACCCACTGCCAAACCGGTCATGCTGGAGGATGTTGCAGGCAGCAGAACGTTCTCCTTGGCATCTCCAGACTCTGTCACGTCTGTCACGTGCTCAGTGAGAACCTGCTTTCATCTGTGAAGAGCACAGAGCGCCAGTGGCGAATTTGCCAATCTTCGTGTTCTCTGACAAATGCCAAATGTCCTGCACGGTGTTGGGCTGTAAGCACAACCCCCACCTGTGGACGTCGAGCCCTCATACCACCCTCATGGAGTCTGTTTCTGATCGTTTGAGTAGACACATGCACATTTGTGGCTTGCTGGAGGTCATTTTGCAGGGCTCTGGCAGTGCTCCTCCTGTTCCTCCTTGCACAAAGGCGGAGGTAGCGGTCCTGCTGCTGGTTTGTTGCCCTCCTACGGCCTCCTCCACGTCTCCTGATGTACTGGTCTGTCTCCTGGTAGCGCCTCCATGCTCTGGACCAGAGGTTCTCAAACTCTGTCCTCGGGGGCCCACACAGTGCATGTTTTGCAGGTCTCCTCACAGAATCGCAAGTGAAATAATTAGCTCCACCTGTGGACCTTTTAAAATGTGTCAGTGAGTAATTAATACACCTGTGCACCTGCTGGGTTACCTGCAAAACATGCACTGTGTGGGCTCCCGAGGACCGAGTTTGAGAACCTCTGCTCTGGACACTACGCTGTCAGACACAGCAAACCTTCTTGCCACAGCTCGCATTGATGTGCCATCCTGGATGAGCTGCACTACCTGAGCCACTTGTGTGGGTTGTAGGGAGGTCATACAGGTACGTGGAGGCCACACACACTACTGAGCCTCATTTTGACTTGTTTTAAGGACATTACATCAAAGTTGGATCAGCCTGTAGTGTGTTTTTCCACTTTAATTTTGAGTGTGACTCCAAATCCAGACCTCCATGGGTTAATAAATTTGATTTCCATTGATAATTTTTGTGTGATTTTGTTGTCGGCACATTCAACTATGTAAAGAACAAAGTATTTAATCAGAATATTTCATTCATTCAGATCTAGGATGTGTTATTTTAGTGTTCCCTTTACTTTTTTGAGCAGTGTATATATATATTGTAACACTGTAGGGGTGCAAGGTGCCTTTTCCTGGGGAATATGGCAGCACGCAGCAGCTGAGGAACAACACAAGTCCAGTTTCTGGTACAACTGACCCCGGACAGTTTTATTGAAACAGAAAATAAAACAAACCCCAAAATAAAAATACCTTGCCTGTCCGGCACTAACTAAACATAAGATATTCCTAACTGTCACTAAACAAAACACAGAGTTCTTCAGTACATACTGTATAGCTTACTTGCATCAGAAAGCGTGTCTCTCACACACAGATCCTGCAGCCTTCCCAGGCAGTCTGCCCATACTAATCAGGTTAGAAGCACTATATCACTCTTACACAGCTGAAACCCTGATTAGCCCTCTGTGAGGCCAAAGACCCGAACTGGGCCCAATGTCTAGAACTCGCCTTATCTCTCTCTCAGAGCCTTTACCCAGCTTTTACAGCAAACTGAAAAGGTTCAGACAAAACAAAAAAGCATTTTTCCTAGAAGTTAACATTTTCTAAAACATGTAAGACAAGAACCTGGGACAAATATACCTGCCCTCAAACACTATCCCAGTGTTCTTGTCACATATCCCCCTCCCCTGTTTCGACCTAGGGGCCGGAACACTTGTAGCCCCCAAACAGAAGATGCGAGACAATGCATCTGCGTTGGCCAATTGTGTTCCCGGTCTATGTTCGACAGTAAACTTAAAGTCCTGCAACGCTAGAAACCATCTAGTTACACGAGCATTCTTGCCTCTATTTACATACATCCATTTTAAAGGGGCATGGTCTGTCACTAGTCTGAATTGTCTACCCAAGAGGTAATATCTCAAGGTATCTAGTGCCCACTTAATGGCCAAAGCCTCCTTTTCCACAATGGCATACCTTTTTTCATGCTCATTGAGTTTCCTACTCAAATAAATGATAGGGTGTTCGTCCCCATCTCTGGTTTGGGACAGCACAGCACCTATCCCTACCTCTGAGGCATCTGTCTGTACCACAAATTCTTTTGAAAAATCTGGTGTTATCAACACCGGTTGTGAACACAAAGCCACTTTTAACGCTTGGAACGCCTTTTCTGCATCAGGGTTCCATTTCACCACATTTGACTGCTTCCCTTTGGTAAGGTCTGACAGCGGCACCGCTGTGGTCGCAAAATTAGGAATAAACCGTCTATAGTACCCAGTAATTCCCAAAAAAGCCCTTACCTGTTTTTTATTCACTGGACGAGGCCAGTTTTGAATAGCATCAACTTTATTCAATTGGGGCCTAATCAGACCTCTGCCTATGGTGAAGCCCAAGTATTTGACCTCCTCCATTGCGAGGCAGCACTTCTTTGGGTTAGCAGTTAACCCTGCCTCTCTGATTGAGTCCAGTACTGCTTGTACTTTAACCAAATGGGACCCCCAGTCTGTACTGTGAATTACCACATCATCCAAATAGGCAGCTGCATATTTTCTATGGGGCCTCAAAATTTTATCCATCGCCCGTTGAAAGGTTGCTGGAGCCCCATGCAACCCAAAGGGTAACATCTTATACTGGTACAGCCCCTCCGGAACCGAAAAGGCTGTTTTTTCTTTGGCGCTATCAGATAAAGGTATTTGCCAGTAACCTTTGGTCAGGTCCAATGTGGTGAGAAACCTGGCTGTTCCCAGCCTTTCTACAAGCTCATCCACACGGGGCATGGGGTATGCGTCAAACTTGGACACCTCATTTAACTTACGAAAGTCATTACAGAAGCGTATGCTACCGTCGGGCTTCGGGATGAGCACTATGGGACTGGACCACTCACTGTTAGACTCCTCTATTACTCCAAGTTCTAACATGGTTTTAACTTCCTTAGAAATAGCTTCTCGCTGAGCTTCAGGAATCCTATATGGCTTTAAATGAACCCTGACCCCTGGTTCTGTGACAATGTCATGTTTTATTATGGTCGTTCGGCCAGGCAGCTCTGAAAATACCTCCCTATTTTGGATGAGAAATTCTTTAACCTGATTGTTCTGATCAGCTGATAATGTCTCTGACACCTTCACCGCGGGAAGCAACCGGGGTGAAGACACCGAAGGGCAAGGCTCCGCTGACAGAGACAACCTATCTTTCCAGGGTTTGATTAAGTTAACATGGTAGATCTGTTCGGGTTTTCTCTTTCCCGGCTGGTATACTTTGTAATTAACCTCATTCACTTTTTCCCTAATCTCAAATGGACCCTGCCATTTAGCTAGGAATTTGCTTTCCACAGTGGGTACCAAAACAAGAACTCTATCTCCAGGAGCAAATTCCCGTATCTTGGCACTCCGGTTATAGACCCTCTGTTGAGCACTTTGGGCCTGTTCCATGTGCTCTCTGACAACAGGTACCACGGCTGCAATCCTATCCTGCATTTGTGTTACATGCTCAATAATGCTTCTATAAGGAGTGGGCTGTCCTTCCCACGTCTCTTTGGCAACATCCAACAGCCCTCTGGGGTGTCTACCATACAACAAATCAAATGGAGAAAACCCCGTAGAGGACTGAGGAACTTCTCTGATGGCCATTAACAAGTAGGGCAACAAACAATCCCAGTTTTTCCCATCTCTCTCAACAACCTTTTTTAACATACTTTTTAATGTTTTATTAAACCTTTCCACCAACCCGTCAGTTTGGGGATGGTAGATGGACGTCCTGAGGTGAGTGACCTTAAATAACTTGCACAATTCTTTCATGATCCTTGACATAAATGGAGTACCTTGGTCAGTCAAAATTTCTTTTGGTATTCCCACTCTACTAAATACCTGCACCAGCTCCCTAGCTATCGCCTTGGTTGTGATAGTGCGTAAAGGGACAGCCTCAGGATATCGAGTGGCATAGTCCATAATTACCAGGATATACTGATGGCCCCGAGCAGACTTTAACAAGGGCCCCACGAGATCCATGACTATTCTGTCAAACGGGACCTCTATAATAGGCATGGGAACTAGTGGGCTCCTGAAATGGGGTCTAGGGGCATGATACTGGCATTCAGGACAGGAAGAACAATATTCAGACACTTCTTTATAAACCCCTGGCCAAAAGAACCTTTGTAAAACTCTTTCAGTGGTTTTTTCTGCCCCTAAATGTCCTGCGGTAACGTGACTATGAGCTAAATCTAGTACCGTTCTCCGATAAGGCTGGGGAACTACCAGCTGTTCCACCACATCCTCACCCCTTTTGACAATGTGGTACAAGAGCTCATTACAGATGGCCATGTGGGGATACGTAACCCTGTCACCTGGTACCACAGGTTCCCCATTAACAATCTTAACATTCTCTCTAGCCTTTATTAAGGTAGGATCCTTTAACTGTTCAGACGCAAACAGATCCTTCTTTACCTCCAGGTCAGGCACGCTTTCAGTTCTAACTACTATGTCTCTGTTCCCGGCAAGAGGGTCCTCACTGGACTCCCCATCTGTCACTTCTCCAGCCAAACTAGCAAAAGGCAAAGGGCCAGAAAGTTCCGAAGACCCACGTACATCCATAAAATCACCGGTATTATCAACTGGCTTTTTACTTCTCACATCTGTTGATAACCGTGATTCCCACAGTTTCCAAAAATGAGGAAAATCCCTCCCTATTATGGCCTCATGCACCAAGGTAGGGACCAGTCCCACTTTAACCATTGCTGACCCACAACAAGTTTCTATATTCACCTCAGCAGTGGCATAATGTTGGGTATCCCCATGTATGCAAGTTACCCCAATAGGTATTTGCTGGACCTTTAAGGGGTTCACTAACCCAGCTTTCACGAGGGTAACTAAACTTCCTGAATCTAGCAAGGCCTCTACCCGGTTACCTTCTAAGAACACATCACACATTTGTTTTTCCAGCTCAGGTGAAGGTACCACAGTACAGGCTAACCTAGCAAAGAAAGACATTCTGCGACATTCAAAGGCAGCATCACATTGCATGGGTTCTTGCGTGACTGGGCAATTGGCAATAACATGACCTGGCATACCACATCTAAAACATTTAACCACACGATTATCAACCCATTTGGGCAGCATAGACCGTTCTAGCCCCATTGGCCTGTTTCCAGGGCCAGTGTTTACAGTCTCTCCAGCCTTGCGTTCTCTTAACCGCCCAGCAACGTTTTCCCACGGAACAGTCTTACCAGTCTTTACTGAAGGGCGCTGTCGAGGATCTATGGGTTGCTGGGTGGTCATCAGTAGTTCCTCTGCTGCCAAATACCTCTCTACCATGTCCACTAATTGGTCAGCAGTACCCGGGTTTCCATGGCTCACCCACTTGCGCAGGACCATGGGCAAAGATCTCAAGTAGCGGTCCATGACGACTCTTTCCACCATCTGGGGACCAGTTAATGTCTCTGGCTGTAGCCATTTTTTTGTTAGCTGAATAAGGTCGTGCATCTGGGAGCGCGGAGGCTTCTCCATGGCGTACAGCCAACGGTGCACCCGTTGTGCTCGTACTGACAGCGTGACTCCCAGGCGGGTCAGGATCTCAGTCTTTAGTTTATCATAGTCCCGAGCCTCAGCAGGGCTTAAATCAAAGTAAGCTTTTTGGGGCTCACCTGACAGGAAAGGTGCCAGCAGACTGGCCCACTGTGCTTTCGGCCAGTTCTCACGCTCGGCAGTCCTTTCAAACGTGGTCAGATAGGCCTCCACATCATCAGCCTCTGTCATTTTCTGCAGGAAGTGACTGGCTCGTATAGAACTAGAGCTGGTTGGAGCACTGACGGCCACATCTCCAACCCGAGCTGCAAGTCTCTGCACCACTTCTGCTAAGGCCTCTCTATCCTGACGCTGTTGCCTGTAAAGTTCATCAACAACTGCCTGCTGTTGTCTCTTATTTTCCTCCATTGCCACCTGCTGCTGTCTGTTGGCCTCCTGCTGTAGTCTCCAATTTTCCTCCATTGCCACCTGCTGCTGTCGGTTGGCCTCCTGCTGAGCCGCTGTAGCTTGCAGCAAGGCTTTAAGCAGATCCTCCATGTCAACAGATTTTTCAGGCGGCTTTGCAGCTGCTTTCACCCAGGACATATATCAAACCCTCAGGGGTGAGTCTCAGTAACTTCACACTGGGCTGTATCTGCATAAACCACCGTTTTCTGCAGGCCTCACAAAGCTGCTGCTTTCACTTATGCGCAGAACGGCCTGCTCGCATTCTCCACCAAGTTGTAACACTGTAGGGGTGCAAGGTGCCTTTTCCTGGGGAATATGGCAGCACGCAGCAGCTGAGGAACAACACAAGTCCAGTTTCTGGTACAACTGACCCCGGCCAGTTTTATTGAAACAGAAAATAAAACAAACCCCAAAATAAAAATACCTTGCCTGTCCGGCACTAACTAAACATAAGATATTCCTAACTGTCACTAAACAAAACACAGAGTTCTTCAGTACATACTGTATAGCTTACTTGCATCAGAAAGCGTGTCTCTCACACACAGATCCTGCAGCCTTCCCAGGCAGTCTGCCCATACTAATCAGGTTAGAAGCACTATATCACTCTTACACAGCTGAAACCCTGATTAGCCCTCTGTGAGGCCAAAGACCCGAACTGGGCCCAATGTCTAGAACTCGCCTTATCTCTCTCTCAGAGCCTTTACCCAGCTTTTACAGCAAACTGAAAAGGTTCAGACAAAACAAAAAAGCATTTTTCCTAGAAGTTAACATTTTCTAAAACATGTAAGACAAGAACCTGGGACAAATATACCTGCCCTCAAACACTATCCCAGTGTTCTTGTCACAATATATATATATATATATATATATATACACACACACACATACACTAGCTTGCTAGACACTTCACATTAGGGAATACACTTCTCCCTTTGAATTGTGGGGGTCATTCCAACCCAATCGCTCGCTGCAGTTTGTCGCAGCGCAGCCATCGGGTCGAACCTACACGTGCGCCGGCGCATGGCAGCCTTCGTAGCCTAGCGATCGCCTCTGAGACAGAGGCGGTAGCTGGGTGGGAGGGGGCTGAACGGCGGCGTTAAACCGCCGTTTAGGGGGATCGGTCCGGCCAACGCAGGGGGGGGGGGGGGGCGGGCCGCAGCCACTGCGTACAGCTGCAGCGACAATTAACTCCCGGCCAGCCGTAGGAGCTGCGCTGGCTGGGAGTTGCTCCTCAAATACAAAAGCATCGCCGCTGTGCGATGCTTTTGTATTTGTGCGGGGGGGGGGGGGGAGGGCGGCACTGACATGTGGGGTGGACTAGCCCTGTGCTGGGCGTCCCCCCGCATGTCAGGGTAGATGATCGTAGCTGTGCTAAATTTAGCACAGCTATGATCTACTCGGAATGACCCTGTGTCATATACTTTACAGAACACATTTTAGATAACTGTGTAGTCATCCCACTGCACTACTCAAAAAATAAAGCACCAATAGCATAACATTTAAAAGTAATGCAGCCAGAATACTTATATCTTATGAAATACAGTTGTGTCCCTATACACTGTGTATTGAGTTGTGTGTGTGTGTATGTGTGCGAGTATGTGCGCATGATGGGGGTCATTCCGACCCATTTGCTCGCTGCTGTTTTTTGCAGCGGTGCGAACGGGCCGGTTCTGCGCATGCGCGGCGGATGCAATGCAAGGCGTGTTGTTGCCCAGCGGCGGCCGTCGCTGGGCAACGACAAGAAGACCGAAGAAAGCGATCGCAAGAAGATTGACAGAAGGAAGGCGTTCCGGGGCGTCAACTGACCGTTTTCTGGGAGTGGTGCCACGAATGCAGGCATGTCCAGGCGTTTGCAGGGCGGGTGTCTGACGTCAATTCCGGGACCTGACAGGCTGAAGACATCGCAGCGGGTAAGTAACTCCAAAGCTACTCAGAAACTGCACAAAACGTTTTGGCACAGCTCGGCTGCACAATCGCTCGCAGCCTTTCTATGCAAAAATGCCCTCCCCAATAGGCGGCGTCCAGTTGATCACACGGGCATCAAAAAGTTGCTATGTGCGATCAACTCGGAATGACCCCCAATGTGTATAAGTGCCACTTCTGCATGCATTAAGGATAGATAGCAGAGGTGGAACGTCCACTGGAGCAGACAGTGCAATGCACCGGAGCCCACAGCCCTTGAGGGGCCCTCAGCCAGCGGAAACGTCAGCAGGAACTATTACGTGGCCACGCCCATTCTGCATGAGACCACACCCTTTTTTCCAACACGTACCGAAGGTGCGCGCTGTCCCTTTGTAAAGTATGGGAGGGCGCAAATTTATAGTTTGCAGGGGGGCGCCGAATACCCTAGCACCGGCCCTGCTATCACTGTTGTATAGGCTTGTTATATAGATGCCAGTATTTTAAACCCATCATTCACCAGCTCGCTATTTGTTCTGGTTAACGTTTCTTCTTGTTTTAGCCTCTGTATTTCCCCACTTTCAACCTCCTCTTATCTTTTCTCTCTCTCTCTGCCCCTCTCTTACCACATCTGTTTTCCTCCCTCTCTCTTTCCCCCTTTCTCTGTCTTTCTCCCACTCTACATCCCACCTCTCTCCCCCTGCTGAATTTGCCCCTTCTATCCCTTGTCTCTCCCCCTCCCCCTTTTTTATTCCTTCTTTTTCTCTCTTCCTTTATTGTATATTTTGTTTTTCTCTCTCCCCCTCTTTTTTTTCACTCCACATCATTCTCTGTCTTTTCTCTTACGTCCTAGAGGATGCTGGGGTCCACATTAGTACCATGGGGTATAGACTGGTCCACCAGGAGCCATTGGCACTTTAAGAGTTTGAGAGCGAGGGCTGGCTCCTCCCTCTATGCCCCTCCTACCAGACTCAGTTTAGAAAATGTGCCCGGAGGAGCCGGTCACAGCTAGGGGAGCTCTCCAGTGTTTCTCTAGTAAAGTTTATTTTAGAGTTTATTATTTTACAGGGAGGGTACTGGCAACAGCCTCCCTGCTTCGTGGGACTAAGGGGGGGGAGTAGTGTCTGCCCTGCGGGGTCTGAGCCACTATCTCTGCTGACCGGACACTGAGCTCGTTCCCCACCACAGGGGATCGCTCACCCCAGCAGCATGCCACAACCCCCTTACAGAGCTGAGGATCAGTGGCGAGTGAGTCACCGACCCCCCTAGCAAGCGGGGGGGCCGGTGTGAAGATGGCGGCATCAGGGTAGGAGCGCAGTATTAACTGCGCTCCGGAGGCTCAGCGATACATAGTGCGGCTACACCCTACACTGGTCACACGGTATCCGGACTCCAGGTCGACAACAAGAAGGTCGACGCCAATTGGTCGACACACCTTAGGTCGACATGGACAAAAGGCCGAAAGGAACAAGGTCGACATGGAAAACGGTCGACATGAGTTTTTCACGATTTTTTTCTTTTTTGGAACCTTTTCATACTTAACGATCCACGTGGACTACGTTTGGAACGGTAATCTGTGCCGAGCGAAGGCACCATGCCCGAAGCATGGCGAGCGAACGCGGTGCACTAATTGGGGTTCCCAGTCACTCTATGAAGAAAACTACACCAAAAAAACATAAAAAACGCATGTCGACCTTTTTCCATGTCGACCTTGTTCCTGTCGACCTTTTGTCCATGTTGACCTAAGGTGTGTCGACCAATTGATGGCGACCTAAGGTGTGTCGACCTTTTTGTTGTCGACCTGGAGTCCCAGACGCGGTCACACTGCCTGTCGGGGTCCCGGAATCTCAGTCAGCATAAATCCTCAGGCCAGTAAAATCCTAGGAAGAGCGGGAAGCCAGCGCCATTTTAGGGGCGGAGCTTCTCAGAGCGGACCAAGCAGCATTCAGCGCCATTTTCCTGCCTGCACAGCGCTGTCCAGGAAGAGCAAGTCCCTCCAAAGCAACTCCAGCTAGCTCTCACGGTACCAGGGGGTTGTAGAAGGGGGTGGATGCTGCAAAATGACTGTGTAACCTATTAAGGTGCACAGTCAGCGCTGATAGGGGGTCTCCCTTTATATTAAAAGCGCTGTGTATGGGTTGGCTCCAATCTCTGTGTCTCTCTTGCCATTCTTGGGGGTGAAACTCTGTCTGTCCTCCCCTGTGTGTGTTTGTGGAGTGTCTGTGGTCTCCATTAAGCAATGTCAAGGGACTCTGTGTCATATGCTGCAGAGGATATGTCCTCTCAGGATGATCCCATTCCATGTAATCAGGATTGCACTGGTTTAGCACAGATTCCAGCAAGGGAGCCTGAGTGGTTATCCTCTATCAAATCTATGATTTCTCAGATTTCAAATAGTGTTGCACAAAATGAATCTGCAACTCAGGCTTTATAGAACTCTATGGCAGTCTGGCCCAGTTCTGGTACATCAGGGCTCCCTGCTGTATATTCACATAAACGTGCTCTTGCACAGATCATGCAGGATGATACCGATACTGATACTACAGACGGTGACGGAGATGTGTTGCGGGGGGCTGCATCTCTTGCTAAAGGGGTGCAGTTGATGATAGAGGCTATTAGGGATGTGTTGAATATTGCTGATAGAACACCCGAGCAGGTTGAGGAGGCTTACTTCACTGAAAATAAGAAAGCCTCGCTAACCTTCCCTGCGTCTAAGGAATTTAATGCTATTTTTGAAAAGGCTTGGGAAAACCCGGATAAAAAAATTCCAGATACCCAAAAGGGTTCTGATAGCGTTTCCTTTCCCGGTAGAGGATAGTAAAAAATGGGAAAACCCGCCTATTGTTGACGCATCAGTTCCAGACTCTCAAAAAAAAGTGGTTTTACCTATTCCAGGATCTACAGCCTTGAAAGAGCCGGCTGATCATAAAATTGATAATATGCTCAAATCCATTTACACGGCTTCTGTGGCAATACTACGTCCCACTTTTGCCAGTGCTTGGATTGCCAAAGCTATAGTGAAGTGGTCAGGCACGTTACTTGAAGACTTGGATACTATGGAGAAATGTGATGCTGAATTGTTTTTATGTAACATTCAGGATTCGGCAGGATTTCTGGTAGAATCCATGAAAGACCTGTGTTCGATGACTGCGGGAATTTCTTCCATGTCTGTATCAGCTCGTCGAGGACTGTGGTTGCGCCAGTGGTCTGCCGACGAGGAATCCAGGAGAAGTGTGGAGACCCTACCCTACACAGGTCAGGCTCTCTTTGGGGAAGCGTTAAATGCGTGGATCTCCACGGCTACGGCGGGTTAGTCACCTTTTCTTCCCTTCAGCTACATCACAGCCCTTTCGGTCTCCCAAGCCCAGAAAGGCCAAGTCGTCCAACACCTTCTTTCGAGGAGGTCGGCCCAAGTCCAAGAAACCTGCGGCTGCAGGTTCCCAGGAACAGAAACCTGCTTCAGGTACACCAAAGTCCTCCGCATGACGGTGGACTGCACACCTCGGAGGTGGGGCCGGTGGGAGCGAGATTCAGGCATTTCAGTCACGTATGGGTGTCATCCGGCCTGGACCCCTGGGTGCAAGATATTGTGTCTCAGGGGTACAGGCTGGAATTTCAAAATCTCCTCACCGATTTTTCAAATCAGGCTTGCCAGCTCTGCTGGTGGACAGGACTGTCCTGCAAGAAGCCGTCCAGAAGTTGGTGGAGGCACAGGTCATTGTGCCAGTACCACCTCATATGCAAAACAAAGGTTACTATTCAAACCTTTACGTGGTACCAAAACCCGGATGGTTTGGGTCAGGCCCATTCTGAACTTAAAATCACTAAACCCCTTTCTGAGGGAGTTCAAATTCAAAATGGAGTCTCTAAGGGCAGTGATATCAGGTCTGGAGGAGGGGGAATTCCTGGTATCCCTGGATATCAAGGATGCATACCTCCATATTCTGATTTGGCTGCCGCATCAAGCTTATCTTCGATTCACACTGTTGGACTGTCATTTTCAGTTCCAGGCCCTGCCATTCGGCCTCTCCACAGCACCGAGGGTATTCACCAAGGTAATGGCGGAAATTATGATTCTCCTCTGCAGACAGGGGTGAACATAATTCCATATCTGGACAATCTGCTGATAAAAGCATTGTCCAAGGAGAAGCTGTTATGGTTCATAGCTCTCACGACCCAGCTTTTCAGGGAACATGGCTGGATCCTGAATCTTCCCAAATCACATTTGGAACCAACCAGGAGGTTGTCCTTTCTGGGAATGATCCTCGACACGGAAGTGCAGAGGGTATTTTTTCCAGAGGAAAAAGCGTTGGTGATACAAACAATGGTCCAGGATGTCCTGAAGCCAACCCGGGTGTCGGTTCATCAGTGCATTCGCCTTCTGGGAAAGATGGTGGCCTCTTCCAACTGGATCTCCTGGACAAGTGGTCAGGATCCCATCTACACATGCACCAGAGAATACGTCTGTCACCAAAGGCCAGGATTTCACTCCTCTGGTAGCTGCAACTGCCTCACCTTCTGGAGGGCCACAGGTTCGGGATTCAGGAGTGGATCCTTCTAACCACGGATGCAAGTCTTCGGGGCTGGGGCGCAGTCACTCAAGGGGAAACCTTCCAAGGAAGGTGGTCAAGTCTGGAAGCCGGCCTGCCGATAAACATTCTGGAACTAAGAGCCATCTACAACGGTCTTCAAGTGTCCCATCTTCTGAGAAATCGGACCATTTAAGTGCAGTCGGACAGTGTGACAACAGTGGCTTACATAAACCGACAGGGCGGAACGAAGAGCAGAGCTGCAATGTCAGAGGTAACAAGAATCATCCTCTGGGCAGAAAAACACGTGTTGGCGCTGTCAGCAATCTTCATTCCGGGAGTAGACAACTGGGAAGCGGACTTCCTCAGCAGACACGATTTCCATCTAGGGGAGTGGGGTCTCCATCCGGGGGTGTTCAAGGAGGTAACAGATCTTTGGGGCGTACCCCAGATCGACATGATGGCCTCGTCTCAACAAGAAGCTTCAGCGGTATTGTTCCAGGTCGAGGGACCCGCAAGCCCTAGTGACTCCGTGGGTGTTCCAGTCAGTGTACGTGATTCCTCCACTTTCACTCATCCCAAGAGTTCTAAAGCTAATAAGGAGAACAAGGGTTCAGGCGATCCTCATTGCTCCAGACTGGCCAAGAAGGGATTGGTACGCAGATCTTCTGGGTCTATTGCAAGAAGAGCCGAGGCCTCTTCCTCTTCGGGAGGACCTGCTGCAGCAGGGTCCGTTCGCCTATCAAGCCTTATCGCGGCTATGTTTGATGGCATGGATGGTGAATGCCTGATACTAGCTCGAAAGGGCATTCCAAACAAGGTTATTCCTTCCCTGATACAGGCTAGGAAAGGAGTAACGTCTAAACATTACCATCGTATTTGGAAAAAATACGTATCTTGGTGTGAGTCCAAGAAATTTCCTACGGTGGAGTTTCAACTGGGACGGTTTCTCCTCTTCCTACAAGCCGGTGTGGATATGGGCCTGAGGTTGGGATCTGTGAAGGGCCAGATTTGGGTCCTATCCATTTTCTTCCAGAAACAATTGGCTGCCCTCCCTGAGGCTCAGACCTTTTTGAAGGGAGTTCTGCACATCCAACCTCCCTTTATACCGCCTACGGCGCCTTGGGACCTTAACGTGGTGTTGCAGTTCCTCCAATCGGACTGGTTCAAGCCTCTACAGGAGGATGAGGTCAAATTTCTTACATGGAAGGCTGTCACGTTGTTGGCCTTAGCTTCTGCTAGATGTGTGTCGGAGTTGGGGGCTTTGTCCTGTAAAAGCCCATACTTGATCCTCCATGAAGATAGAGCTGAGCTCTGGACACATCAGCAGTTTCTTCCGAAGGTTGTGTCGGCATTTCATATCAACCAACCTATTGTGGTGCCAGTGGCTACTGACTCCTCAATTTCATCAAAGTCCTTGGATGTTGTAAGGGCTTTGCAAAGCTTTGTGAAGAGGACTGCTCGTCACAGAAAATCAGACTCTCTGTTTGTCCTGTATGATCCCAAGAAAATTGGGTGTCCTGCTTCTAAGCAGACGATCTCTCGTTGGATCAGGTTCACTATCCAGCATGCATATTCTATGGCAGGATTGCCATGTCCTACGTATGTCAAGGCCCACTCTACTCATAAGGTGGGGTCTACCTGGGAGGGTGTCTCGGCTTTACAACTTTGCCGAGCTGCAACTTGGTCTGGGTCGAACACGTTTGCAAAGTTCTACAAGTTCGATACTTTGGCCTCTGATGATCTGAAGTTCAGTCAATCAGTTCTGCAGGAGTCTCCGCGCTCTCACTCCCGTTCTGGGAGCTTTGGTACATCTCCATGGTACTAATGCATCCTCTAGGACTTAAGAGAAAATAGGATTTTATTTACCTACCGGTAAATCCTTTTCTTGGTGTCGTAGAGGATGCTGGGCACCTGCCCAGCGCTTCGTTTTCCTGCTATCGTTATTTGGTTCAGTACAACTTTGTTTTAGTTGAGTACTGCATTGTTACTTGGTAAGTAATGTTTCAGTGGTTGCTGAGTTTTCAAGCTAAGTTAGCTTGATGTGCCTTGTATCTGTGAGCTGGTATGAATCTCGCCACTATCTGTGTTAAATCCTTCTCTCGAAGATGTCCGTCTCCTCGGGCACAGTTTCTAGACTGAGGGGCAGATTTATTAAGCCTGGTGAAGTGATAAAGTGGAAGGTGATAAATGACCAGCCAATCAGCTCCTAACTTCCATGTTATAGGCTGGGTTTGAAGAATGACAGGTAGGAGCTGACTGGCTGGTGTGTTATCACCTTCCAATTTATCACTTCACCAGGCTTAATAAATCTGCCCCTCTGTCTGGTAGGAGGGGCATAGAGGGAGGAGCCATCCCACACTCTCAAACTCTGAAAGTGCCATTGGCTCCTGGTGGACCCGTCTATACCCCATGGTACTAATGTAGACCCCAGCATCCTCTAAGGACTACTAGAAAAGAATTTACCTTTAGGTAACCAAAATCCTATTTTTACACTCTCTCCCTGCTTTTCTCTCTTACCTTATTCCTAATTCAGACCTGATCGCCAGGGTGCATTTTTTTGCATTCCTGCGATCAGGTAGTTGCCGCCTACAGGGGAGGGGGAAATCGTTGTGCAGGGGTGCGATCGAATGTGCAGGAGAGCTGCAAAAACAGTAGTTTGTGCAGACTCAGTCTGCACAGCCCAGGGACTTACTCTTCCAGTGCGATGATCGGGGCCGGAGCTGACGTCAGAATCCCCCTCCAAACGCCTGGTCCCTCCTGCGTTTCTCTGGACACTTCTTAAAAACGGTCAGTTGCCACCCACAAACGGCCTCTTCCTGTCAGTCACCTTGCAATCGCCCGTGTGATCGCTTCTCTCGCACATCCTGTTGCTGCCCGCCGATCCCCATCGCTGCGTACCGATGCACCTGCGTATTGCGGTGCATACGCATGCGCAGTTTAGACCTGATTGGAGGCTGCATGAAAATGCAGCCTAGTGATCAGGTCTGAATTCGTCAAACAATAAATGAAATGGTAACATGCGCCCTAGCTGCACAACTTCTTTCTAAACACAATATTAAACAGAAGGGCGATCTCCAAGCGCTGCTATATAAAGTTCAGATACATATGTTTCTGTGGTCCTCAAAGAGAAAACATATCATAGAACATGTCCATTAATGGAAAGGATTCTCTATGTATCCTAAGTTGTGCCACTGGAAACTGACCTGTGTTAAAAAAGATGCGTTCCCGTAAAGGTTTCTTTAAAACTCCATACATCTGAATGGTATACCATAGGACTCAAAACATGGCTTACCTCTATAATAAGCCCTATGTACACTGAAAGGTATCTTTGGGTCCTTGTTCACATGTTGACCTCCTGTATCACCATCAAAACGACTCCAAAGAATATTGGGTAGAACAGCAAATAAAAATTAGTGATGTGCACCGGACATTTTTTCGGGTATTGTGTTTTGGTTTTGGATTCGGTTCCGCGGCCGTGTTTTGGATTCGGACGCGTTTTGGCAAAACCTCCCTGAAAATTTTTTGTCGGATTCGGGTGTTTTTTACAAAAACCCCTCAAAAACAGCTTAAATCATAGAATTTGGGGGTCATTTTGATCCCATAGTATTATTAACCTCAATAACCATAATTTCCACTCATTTCCAGTCTATTCTGAACACCTCACACCTCACAATATTATTTTTAGTCCTAAAATTTGCACCGAGGTCGTTGGATGACTAAGCTAAGCGACCCAAGTGGCCGACACAAACGCCTGGCCCATCTAGGAGTGGCACTGCAGTGTCAGACAGGATGGTCGATTTAAAAAATAGTCCCCAAACAGCACATGATGCAAAGAAAAAAAGAGGTGCACTGTGGTCGCTGGAGGCTAAGGTAAGCGACAAGTGGCCGACACAAACACCTGGCCCATCTAGGAGTGGCACTGCAGTGTCAGGCAGGATGGCACTTCAAAAAAATAGTCCCCAAACAGCACATGATGCAAAGAAAAATGAAAGAAAAAAAGAGGTGCACGATGGAATTGTCCTTGGGCCCTCCCACCCACCCTTATGTTGTATAAACAGGACATGCGCACTTTACAAACCCATCATTTCAGCGACAGGGTCTGCCACACAACTGTGACTGAAATGACTGGTTGGTTTGGGCCCCCACCAAAAAAGAAGCAATCAATCTCTCCTTGCACAAACTGGCTCTACAAAGGCAAGATGTCCACCTCCTCCTCATCGTCCGATTCCTCACCCCTTTCACTGTGTACATCCCCCTCCTCACAGATTATTAATTCGTCCCCACTGGAATCCACCATCTCAGGTCCCTGTGTACTTTCTAGAGGCAATTGCTGGTGAATGTCTCCACGGAGGAATTGATTATAATTAATTTTGATGAACATCATCTTCTCCACATTTTCTGGAAGTAACTTCGTACGCCGATTACTGACAAGGTGAGCGGCTGCACTAAACACTCTTTCGGAGTACACACTGGAGGGGGGGCAACTTAGGTAAAATAAAGCCAGTTTCTGCAAGGGCCTTCAAATTGCCTCTTTTTCCTGCCAGTATACGTACAGACTGTCTGACGTTCCTACTTGGATGCGGTCACTCATATAATCCTCCACCATTCTTTCAATGGTGAGAGAATCATATGCAGTGACAGTAGACGACATGTCAGTAATCGTTGGCAGGTCCTTCAGTCCGGACCAGATGCCAGCACTCGCTCCAGACTGCCCTGCATCACCGCCAGCGGGTGGGCTCGGAATTCTTACCCTTTTACTCGCACCCCCAGTTGCGGGAGAATGTGAAGGAGCAGCTGTTGACGGGTCACGTTCCGCTTGACTTGACAATTTTCTCACCAGCAGGTCTTTGAACCTCTGCAGACTTGTGTCTGCTGGAAAGAGAGATACAACGTAGGTTTTAAATCTAGGATCGAGCACGGTGGCCAAAATGTAATGCTCTGATTTCAACAGATTGACCACCCGTGAATCCTGGTTAAGCGAATTAAGGGCTCCATCCACAAGTCCCACATGCCTAGCGGAATCGCTCTGTTTTAGCTCCTCCTTCAATGTCTCCAGCTTCTTCTGCAAAAGCCTGATGAGGGGAATGATCGGACTCAGGCTGGCAGTGTCTGAACTGACTTCACGTGTGGCAAGTTCAAAGGGTTGCAGAACCTTGCACAACGTTGAAATCATTCTCCACTGCGCTTGAGTCAGGTGCATTCCCCCTCCTTTGCCTATATCGTAAGCAGATGTATAGGCTTGAATGGCCTTTTGCTGCTCCTCCATCCTCTGAAGCATATAGAGGTTTGAATTCCACCTCTTGCTTCAGATGATGACAGGGCAGGTTCAGGACTGTTTGCTGGTGCTCCAGTCTTCGGCACGCGGTGGCTGAATGCCGAAAGTGGCCCGCAATTCTTCGGGCCACCGACAGCATCTCTTGCACGCCCCTGTCATTTTTTAAATAATTCTGCACCACCAAATTCAATGTATGTGCAAAACATGGGACGTGCTGGAATTTGCCCAGATGTAATGCACGCACAATATTGCTGGCGTTGTCCGATGTCACAAATCCCCAGGAGAGTCCATTTGGGGTAAGCCATTCTGCAATGATGTTCCACAGTTCCCGTAAGAGGTTGTCAGCTGTGTGCCTCTTCTGGAGAGCGGTGATACAAAGCGTAGCCTGCCTAGGAATGAGTTGGCGTTTGCGAGATGCTGCTGCTGGTGCCGCCGCTGCTGTTCTTGCTGCGGGAGGCAATACATCTACCCAGTGGGCTGTCACAGTCATATAATCCTGAGTCTGCCCTGCTCCACTTGTCCACATGTCCGTGGTTAAGTGGACATTGGGTACAACTGCATTTTTTAGGACACTGGTGACTCTTTTTCTGAGGTCTGTGTACATTTTCGGTATCGCCTGCCTAGAGAAATGGAACCTAGATGGTATTTGGTACCGGGGATACAGTATCTCAATCAAGTCTGTAGTTGCCTGTGAATTAACGGTGGATAACGGAAACACGTTTCTCACCGCCCAGGCTGCCAAGGCCTGAGTTATCCGCTTTGCAGCAGGATGACTGCTGTGATATTTCATCTTCCTCGCAAAGGACTGTTGGACAGTCAATTGCTTACTGGAAGTAGTACAGGTGGTCTTCCGACTTCCCCTCTGGAATGACGATCGACTCCCAGCAGCAACAACAGCAGCGCCAGCAGCAATAAGCGTTACACTCAAGGATGCATCGGAGGAATCCCAGGCAGGAGAGGACTCGTCAGACTTGCCAGTGACATGGCCTGCAGGACTATTGGCTTTCCTGTGTAAGGAGGAAATTGACACTGAGGGAGTTGGTGGTGTGGTTTGCAGGAGCTTGGTTACAAGAGGAAGGGATTTAGCGGTCAGTGGACTGCTTCCTCTATCATCCCAAGTTTTTGAACTTGTCACTGACTTATGATGAATGCGCTGCAGGTGACGTATAAGGGAGGATGTTCCGAGGTGGTTAACGTCCTTACCCCTACTTATTACAGCTTGACAAAGGCAACACACGGCTTGACACCTGTTGTCCGCATTTGTGTTAAAATAATTCCACACCGAAGAGGTGATTTTTTTTTGTAATTTGACCAGGCATGTCAATGGCCATATTCGTCCCACGGACAACAGGTGTCTCCCCGGGTGCCTGACTTAAACAAACCACCTCACCATCAGAATCCTCCTTGTCAATTTCCTCCTCAGCGCCAGCAACACCCATATCCTCATCCTGGTGTACTTCAACAGTGACATCTTCAATTTGACTATCAGGAACTGGACTGCGGGTGCTCCTTCCAGCACTTGCAGGGGGCGTGCAAATGGTGGAAGGCGCTACCTCTTCCCGTCCAGTGTTGGGAAGGTCAGGCATCGCAGCCGACACAATTGGACTCTCCTTGGGGATTTGTGATTTAGAAGAACGCAGAGTTCTTTGCTGTGCTTTTGCCAGCTTAAGTCTTTTCATTTTTCTAGCGAGAGGATGAGTGCTTCCATCCTCATGTGAAGCTGAACCACTAGCCATGAACATAGGCCAGGGCCTCAGCCGTTCCTTGCCACTCCGTGTCGTAAATGGCATATTGGCAAGTTTACGCTTCTCCCCAGATGCTTTTAATTTTGGTTTTTGGGTCATTTTACTGAACTTTTGTGTTTTGGATTTTACATGCTCTCTACTATGACATTGGGCATCGGCCTTGGCAGACGACGTTGATGGCATTTCATCGTCTCGGCCATGACTAGTGGCAGCAGCTTCAGCACGAGGTGGAAGTGGATCTTGATCTTTCCCTATTTTACCCTCCACATTTTTGTTCTCCATTTTTTAATGTGTGGAATTATATGCCAGTATCAATAGCAATGGCCTACTACTATATATACTGCGCACAACTGAAATGCATCACAGGTATGGATGGATAGTATACTTGACGACACAGAGGTAGGTAGAGCAGTGGCCTACTGTACCGTACTGCTATATATTATATACTGGTGGTCAACAAACTGTGCAAAACTGAAATGCACCACAGGTATGGATGGATAGTATACTTGACGACACAGAGGTGGGTAGAGCAGTGGCCTACTGTACCGTAATGCTATATATTATATACTGGTGGTCAGCAAACTGTGCAAAACTTAAATGCACCACAGGTATGGATGGATAGTATACTTGACGACACAGAGGTAGGTAGAGCAGTGGCCTTCTGTACCGTACTCCTATATATTATATACTGGTGGTCAGCAAAACTCTGCACTGTACTCCTCCTATATAATATACTGGTGGTCCCCAGTACCCACAATAAAGCAGTGTGAGCACAGATATATGCAGCACACTGAGCACAGATATGGAGCGTTTTTCAGGCAGACAACGTATAATACTGGTGGTCACTGGTCAGCAAAACTCTGCACTGTACTCCTCCTATATAATATACTGGTGGTCCCCAGTACCCACAATAAAGCAGTGTGAGCACAGATATATGCAGCACACTGAGCACAGATATGGAGCGTTTTTTAGGCAGACAACGTATACTGGTGGTCACTGGTCAGGAAAACTCTGCACTGTACTCCTCCTATATAATACTGCTGGTCCCCAGTCCCCACAATAAAGCAGTGTGAGCACAGATATATGCAGCACACTGAGCACAGATATGGAGCGTTTTTCAGGCAGACAACGTATACTGGTGGTCACTGGTCAGCAAAACTCTGCACTGTACTCCTCCTATATAATACTGCTGGTCCCCAGTCCCCACAATAAAGCAGTGTGAGCACAGATATATGCAGCACACTGAGCACAGATATGGAGCGTTTTTCAGGCAGACAACATATAATACTGGTGGTCACTGGTCAGCAAAACTCTGCACTGTACTCCTCCTATAATACTGCTGGTCCCCAGAATAAAGATATGCAGCCCCCTGAAACAAAGTGAGAGGACGCCAGCCACGTCCTCTCACGATCATTTCCAATGCACGAGTGAAAAATGGCGGCGACGCGCGGCTCCTTATATAGAATCCGAATCTCGCGAGAATCCGACAGCGGGATGATGACGTTCGGGCGCGCTCGGGTTAACCGAGCCATACGGGAGAATCCGAGTTTGCCTCGGACCCGTGTAAAATGGGTGAAGTTCGGGGGGGTTCGGTTTCCAAGGAACCGAACCCGCTCATCTCTAATAAAAATAGTTCTTATTCCGTCTTATGTAAGAAAATGTATTCTCACAAACACTTTGTGAAACATAAAAATCATAAAAATAAAAATGTAAAAACACACAATCAGGAGGCACCCTGATATAAACCAGCGAGGCCACTTCCACCTGCACCCCTTGGATGAAATGGGGGAATGCTACCAATCAATATGGGATAAAAAATGAACTCTACCCATAGAGTAGGTACCAGCATCAGTGGTGTGGTCCAGCCTGGGGTCCTCCTGTAATAGCACCTGTAATAGGTCCATACACACTATGCAATATCGTTCACAATCTGAACGATATTGGTGGTTATTCCGAGTTGTTCGCTCGGTCATTTTCTTTGCATCGCAGCGATTTTCCGCTAATTGCGCATGCGCAATGTTCGCACTGCGACTGCGCCAAGTAAATTTGCTATGAAGATTGGTATTTTACTCACGGCATTACGAGGTTTTTTCTTCGTTCTGGAGATCGGAGTGTGATTGACAGGAAGTGGGTGTTTCTGGGCGGAAACTGGCCGTTTTATGGGAGGGTGTGAAAAAACGCTACCGTTTCTGGGAAAAACGCGGGAGTGGCTGGAGAAACGGAGGATTGTCTGGGCGAACGCTGGGTGTGTTTGTGACGTCAAACCAGGAACGACGAGCACTGAACTGATCGCACTGGAAGAGTAAGTCTCGAGCTACTCAGAAACTGCACAGTGAAGTCTTATCGCAATATTGCGAATCTTTCGTTCGCAATTTTGATAAGCTAAGATTCACTCCCAGTAGGCGGCGGCTTAGCGTGTGCAATGCTGCTAAAAGCAGCTTGCGAGCGAACAACTCAGAATGAGGGCCATTGTTCAGTTCTAAATGATATTGCATAATGTGTATGCATGATTCGATTCGCGCTCCAGGCGAGTCGCCGGCGACATCGTACTGCATGCAGTGTTGATGAGGTGATATTGTGTGCTTTCGTACTCCACTGATGACTTTGTTTGTAGACATCGTTTGACATAGTTTCTAGTGTGTACACACGATTCGATCCGATATGATATCGTATACAATATCATACGATATCGTATCGTATGGGATCGCATAATGTGTACATAGCATTAGATGCATGCGCAGTTCGAGATGTGTTCACTCTGTGCATTTGGTGATCCAGTGGGAGGAATCAGGATCAAATATGTGATAATTACATTATTCAACATATGACTCATCTAAGTGATGTATTTTCAGCAAATTATGAAAGTGGGCATGGACTTACATATGAAAATGTGAGCAATTAGGTGCAATTGTGGAAAATTTGCTCCATGTCCCCAGAATTTAGATAAAAAATGACCAGTGTAACATTTTTACAATCACAGTACGGTAATATCACAGTGGACATGCAATAAAATGATAATCCACTAGGGGGAAACCTAAGAGTAATTTTGCACAGCATATAATATACTCTATCTAGTGTCGGACTGGGGCACGAAGGGCCCATCGGGGAAATTAAGTGGTAGGGGCCCATGTTTAGAGGCTTGGCTAACCATTAGTGAGTGCATGGTATGTCTCCTTGATAAATATATATAGTATATAAACACTGCTAATGCATGCATGATAATGTACCAGGTCAATAACAAGAATGCCCTGCAGAAAATAGACCATAGTCCTGTCCAGTATAACGTAACATAAGTATCATATATAATAAAAGGCTAACTGCTCCTCACCTCTATTATGTGCACTGGTGGCCACTGGAGGCCGCCACACAGACCAAATGAGAATGAAAGTGATCATCAGGGAGATGTTACAGCCTGCTGCTAATCATGTTAAAACACTGATCTGACTTTCTCCTACGTCCTAGAGGATGCTGGGGACTCCGTAAGGACCATGGGGGTATAGACGGGATTCGCAGGAGACATGGGCACACTATAAGACTTTGAATGGGTGTGAACTGGCTCCTCCCTCTATGCCCCTCCTCCAGACCTCAGTTAGACTCTGTGCCCAGGAGTGACTGGACACACACTAGGGGAGCTCTACAGAGTTTCTCTAAAGACTTTATTGTTAGGTTTTTTATTTTCAGGGAGACCTGCTGGCTACAGGCTCCCTGCATTGTGGGACTGAGGGGAGAGAAGTCAGACCTACTTCTTCTTAGTTCAAGGGGTCTGCTTCTTAAGCTACTGGACACCATCAGCTCCAGAGGGTTCGATCACTTGGTGCGCCTAGCTGCTTGTTCCCAGAGCCGCGCCGTCACCCTCCTCACAGAAGCCAGAAGAAAGAAGCTGGGTGAGTATTAGAAGAACAGAATGCTTCAGACGGCAGAAGACTTCAGTAACGAAGGTAAGCGCATCGGTAGCGCTGCGTTCCATGCTCCCACACACCAACGGCACTCACAGGGTACAGGGCGCTGGGGGGGAGCGCTCTGGGCAGCGGTTACTGAGAGTCTCTTTGACACTGGCAAGAACGCATATTCGGGCCTCGGGCACCGTGTACGATACCCCCGCCAGTATACAGCAGCGGTCGCGCTGCGCGCCATTGCTCCCACACACCAACGGGTTTACATGGGTTTACATGGGCGCAGGGGGGGGGGGGCACCCTGGACAGCAATATATATATTATTTGTGTAGGTATATAGTGCGTAGACACTATATACGGTCCCCTGCCTGCATATAAAAACTATATTATAAATGGGGCTGAAGCGCGCCAAAAGGGGCGGGGCTTAGCCATCACAACAGTGTTCAGCGCCATTTTCTCTCTGTCCCCGCCAAAAATGTGTTCAGTGCAAAATGAGGGGGGCACAGTGTTTTTAGTGTTATATTGAGGGAAATATAGCGCTATATTTTAGAAATGGGCATGTAATCATTGTGTGCATAGTCCTCTGTGTGTTCCCTGTCAGATATACCCACTATAGTCCACGTGTCGACATGCGTGAGTGCTCTGTCACAAACAGCTATGGGGATCATTGTCGGCATCGCCGACGCCTGTTGGTACTTGATACAGTATATGCAGAGTCAACAGGTCGGTAGTTGTCTGCTTGTCAAGAGTAAACACTGTATGGGAGACACAGTAGTATGTGGGTGACCCTGTCGGCACCAACTGTTATTACTGGGTGTAAATTAACATGCTGTAACTGCCTTATACCTGTATATATATTTATATGTATATGTTTGGTACGGTTCCATGGGCCTGTAGCTCGAGCACAGACATGGTAGTATGTGTGGGGGAGTGTTATTAAAATTATTTATGTATACTTCCCTCGGACCCCTCAGGGTCGCAAGAATGTTATTTTGCCTGGTTACTACTCCCTGCTGTCGACGAATACTAGGTTTTCTGTCGACCATAAGGTTTCCTGTTAGATCCACAACTGGGGCATTCAGTACATGGTCATACACATTCAGAACACATTAATGTCACTAGGGACCCGACAGTTCCGGACAATCCGCTTATATGTATGATATATATATATTAGTGATGTGCACCGGAAATTTTTTCGGGTTTTGGGTTCGGTTCCGCGGCCGTGTTTTGGATTCGGACGCGTTTTGGCAAAACCTCACCGAAAATTTTTTGTCGGATTCGAGTGTGTTTTGGATTCGGGTGTTTTTTTTCAAAAAACCCTCAAAAACAGCTTCAATCATAGAATTTGGGGGTCATTTTGATCCCAAAGTATTATTATCCTCAATAACCATAATTTCCACTCATTTTCAGTCTATTCTGAACACCTCACACCTCACAATATTATTTTTAGTCCTAAAATTTGCACCGAGGTAGCTGTGTGACTAAGCTAAGCGACCCAAGTGGCCGACACAAACACCTGGCCCATCTAGGAGTGGCACTGCAGTGTCAGACAGGATGGCACTTGAAAAAAATACTCCCCAAACAGCACATGACGCAAAGAAAAAAAGAGGCGCACCAAGGTCGCTGTGTGACTAAGCTAAGCGACACAAGTGGCCGACACAAACACCTGGCCCATCTAGGAGTGGCACTGCAGTGTCACGCAGGATGGCCCTTCAAAAAAATACTCCCCAAACAGCACATGACGCAAAGAAAAAAAGAGGTGCAATGAGGTAGCTGTGTGACTAAGCTCAGCGACCCAAGTGGCCGACACAAACACCTGGCCCATCTAGGAGTGGCACTGCAGTGTCACGCAGGATGGCCCTTCAAAAAAATAAACAGCACATGACGCAAAGAAAAAAAGAGGCGCAATGAGGTAGCTGTGTGACTAAGATAAGCGACCCAAGTGGCCGACACAAACACCTGGCCCATCTAGGAGTGGCACTGCAGTGTCACGCAGGATGGCCCTTCAAAAAAATACTCCCCAAACAGCACATGACGCAAAGAAAAATGAAAGAAAAAAGAGGTGCAAGATGGAATTGTCCTTGGGCCCTCCCACCCACCCTTATGTTGTATAAACAGGACATGCACACTTTAACGAACCCATCATTTCAGCGACAGGGTCTGCCACACGACTGTGACTGAAATGACTGGTTGGTTTGGGCCCCCACCAAAAAAGAAGCAATCAATCTCTCCTTGCACAAACTGGCTCTACAGAGGCAAGATGTCCACCTCATCATCATCGTCCGATTCATCACCCCTTTCACTGTGTACATCCCCCTCCTCACAGATTATTAATTCGTCCCCACGGGAATCCACCATCTCAGGTCCCCGTGTACTTTCTGGAGGCAATTGCTGCTGGTGAATGTCTCCACAGAGGAATTGATTATAATTCATTTTAATGAACATCATCTTCTCCACATTTTCTGGAAGTAACCTCGTACGCCGATTTCTGACAAGGTGAGCGGCGGCACTAAACACTCTTTCGGAGTACACACTAGAGGGAGTGCAACTTAGGTAGAATAAAGCCAGTTTCTGCAAGGGCCTCCAAATTGCCTCTTTTTCCTGCCAGTATACGTACGGACTGTCTGAGGTGCCTACTTGGATGCGGTCACTCATATAATCCTCCACCATTCTTTCAATGGTGACAGAATCATATGCAGTGACAGTAGACGACAGGTCAGTAATCGTTGGCAGGTCCTTCAGTCCGGACCAGATGTCAGCACTCACCCCAGACTGCCCTGCATCACCGCCAGCGGGTGGGCTCGGAATTCGTAGCCTTTTCCTCGCACCCCCAGTTGCGGGAGAATGTGAAGGAGGAGATGTTGACGGGTCACGTTCCGCTTGACTTGACAATTTTCTCACCAGCCGGAAAGAGAGATACAACGTAGGTTTTAAATCTAGGATCGAGCACGGTGGCCAAAATGTAGTGCTCTGATTTCAACAGATTGACCACCCGTGAATCCTGGTTAAGCGAATGAAGGGCTCCATCCACAAGTCCCACATGCCTAGCGGAATCGCTCTGTTTTAGCTCCTCCTTCAATGCCTCCAGCTTCTTCTGCAAAAGCCTGATGAGGGGAGTGACCTGACTCAGGCTGGCATTGCTGAACTGACTTCACGTGTGGCAAGTTCAAAAGGTTGCAGAACCTTGCACAACGTTGAAAGCATTCTCCACTGCGCTTGAGACAGGTGCATTCCACCTCCTTTGCCTATATCGTGGCCAGATGTATAGGCTTGAATGGCCTTTTGCTGCTCCTCCATCCTCTGAAGCATATAGAGGGTTGAATTCCACCTCGTTACCACCTCTTGCTTCAGATGATGGCAGGGCAGGTTCAGGTGTTTTTGGTGGTGCTCCAGTCTTCTGTACGCGGTGCCTGTACGCCGAAAGTGGCCCGCAATTCTTCTGGCCACCGACAGCATCTCTTGCACGCCCCTGTCGTTTTTTAAATAATTCTGCACCACCAAATTCAAGGTATGTGCAAAACATGGGACATGCTGGAATTTGCCCAGATGTAATGCACGCACAATATTGCTGGCGTTGTCCGATGCCACAAATCCCCAGGAGAGTCCAATTGGGGTAAGCCATTCTGCGATGATCTTCCTCAGTTGCCGTAAGAGGTTTTCAGCTGTGTGCGTATTCTGGAAAGCGGTGATACAAAGCGTAGCCTGCCTAGGAACGAGTTGGCGTTTGCGAGATGCTGCTACTGGTGCCGCCGCTGCTGTTCTTGCAGCGGGAGGCAATACATCTACCCAGTGGGCTGTCACAGTCATATAGTCCCGAGTCTGCCCTGCTCCACTTGTCCACATGTCCGTGGTTAAGTGGACATTGGGTACAACTGCATTTTTTAGGACACTGGTGACTCTTTTTCTGACGTCCGTGTACATTCTCGGTATCGCCTGCCTAGAGAAGTGGAACCTAGATGGTATTTGGTAACGGGGGCACACTACCTCAAGCAATTCTCTAGTTCCCCGTGAACTAACGGCGGATACTGGACGCACGTCTAACACCAACATAGTTGTCAAGGCCTGAGTTATCCGCTTTGCAACAGGATGACTGCTGTGATATTTCATCTTCCTCGCAAAGGACTGTTGGACAGTCAATTGCTTACTGGAAGTAGTACAAGTGGTCTTCCGACTTCCCCTCTGGGATGACGATCGACTCCCAGCAGCAACAACAGCAGCGCCAGCAGCAGTAGGCGTTACACTCAAGGATGCATCGGAGGAATCCCAGGCAGGAGAGGACTCGTCAGACTTGCCAGTGACATGGCCTGCAGGACTATTGGCTTTCCTGGGTAAGGAGGAAATTGACACTGAGGGAGTTGGTGGTGTGGTTTGCAGGAGCTTGGTTACAAGAGGAAGGGATTTACTGGTCAGTGGACTGCTTCCGCTGTCGCCCAAAGTTTTTGAACTTGTCACTGACTTATTATGAATGCGCTGCAGGTGACGTATAAGGGAGGATGTTCCGAGGTGGTTAACGTCCTTACCCCTACTTATTACAGCTTGACAAAGGCAACACACGGCTTGACACCAGTTGTCCACATTTCTGTTGAAATAATTCCACACTGAAGAGCTGATTTTTTTTGTATTTTGACCAGGCATGTCAATGGCCATTTTCCTCCCACGGACAACAGGTGTCTCCCCGGGTGCCTGACTTAAACAAACCACCTCACCATCAGAATCCTCCTTGTCAATTTCCTCCCCAGCGCCAGCAACACCCATATCCTCATCCTGGTGTACTTCAACACTGATATCTTCAATTTGACTATCAGGAACTGGACTGCGGGTGCTCCTTCCAGCACTTGCAGGGGGCGTGCAAATGGTGGAAGGCGCAAGCTCTTCCCGTCCAGTGTTGGGAAGGTCAGGCATCGCAACCGACACAATTGGACTCCACTTGGGGATTTGTGATTTCGAAGAATGCACAGTTCTTTGCTGTGCTTTTGCCAGCTTAAGTCTTTTCTTTTTTCTAGCGAGAGGATGAGTGCTTCCATCCTCATGTGAAGCTGAACCACTAGCCATGAACATAGGCCAGGGCCTCAGCCGTTCCTTGCCACTCCGTGTCGTAAATGGCATATTGGCAAGTTTACGCTTCTCCTCAGACGCTTTTAATTTTGATTTTTGGGTCATTTTTTTACTGATCTTTTGTGTTTTGGATTTTACATGCTCTGTACTATGACATTGGGCATCGGCCTTGGCAGACGATGTTGATGGCATTTCATCGTCTCGGCCATGACTAGTGGCAGCAGCTTCAGCACGAGGTGGAAGTGGATCTTGATCTTTCCCTATTTTTTTAACCTCCACATTTTTGTTCTCCATATTTTAATGCGCACAACTAAAAGCCACCACAGGTATACACTGTAGATGGATGGATAGTATAGTATTATATTACTTATGGAGGACGAGTGCACTGACGACACAGAGGTAGGTACAGCCGTGGCCTACCGTACTGCTATATATATATATATATATATATATATAATATACTGTATAATAATAATGGACCTGGTGGACACTGTCAGCAGACTGCTAAACTAGTATGAAGAAAAAAAAAGCCACCACAGGTATACAATGTAGATGGATGGATAGTATAGTATTATATTACTTATGGAGGACGAGTGCACTGACGACACAGAGGTAGGTACAGCCGTGGCCTACCGTACTGCTATATATATATATATATATACATATATATATATATATATAATATACTGTATAATAATAACGGACCTGGTGGACACTGTCAGCAGACTGCTAAACTAGTATGAAGAAAAAAAAAGCCACCACAGGTATACAATGTAGATGGATAGATAGTGCACTCGTCCTCCATAAGTAATATAATACTATACTATCTATCCATCTACATTGTATACCTGTGGTGGCTTTTTTTTTCTTCATACTAGTTTAGCAGTCTGCTGACAGTGTCCACCAGGTCCGTTATTATTATACAGTGTATTATATATATATATATATATATATATATATATAGCAGTACGGTAGGCCACGGCTGTACCTACCTCTGTGTCGTCAGTGCACTCGTCCTCCATAAGTAATATAATACTATACTGACGACACAGAGGTAGGTACAGCCGTGGCCTACCGTACTGCTATATATATATATATAATATACTGTATAATAATAACGGACCTGGTGGACACTGTCAGCAGACTGCTAAACTAGTATGAAGAAAAAAAAAGCCACCACAGGTATACAATGTAGATGGATGGATAGTATAGTATTATATTACTTATGGACGACGAGTGCACTGACGACACAGAGGTAGGTACAGCCGTGGCCTACCGTACTGCTATATATATATATATATATATATATATATATATATATAATACACTGTATAATAATAACGGACCTGGTGGACACTGTCAGCAGACTGCTAAACTAGTATGAAGAAAAAAAAAGCCACCACAGGTATACAATGTAGATGGATGGATAGTATAGTATTATATTACTTATGGAGGACGAGTGCACTGACGACACAGAGGTAGGTACAGCCGTGGCCTACCGTACTGCTATATATATATATATATATATATATATATATAATATACTGTATAATAATAACGGACCTGGTGGACACTGTCAGCAGACTGCTAAACTAGTATGAAGAAAAAAAAGCAACCACAGGTATACAATGTAGATGGATGGATAGTATAGTATTATATTACTTATGGACGACGAGTGCACTGACGACACAGAGGTAGGTACAGCCGTGGCCTACCGTACTGCTATATATATATATAATATACTGTATAATAATAACGGACCTGGTGGACACTGTCAGCAGACTGCTAAACTAGTATGAAGAAAAAAAAAAACCACCACAGGTATACAATGTAGATGGATGGATAGTATAGTATTATATTACTTATGGACGACGAGTGCACTGACGACACAGAGGTAGGTACAGCCGTGGCCTACCGTACTGCTTATATATATATATATATATATATATATAATATCCTCCCCCTGCAGCCTAACTATAACCCTTAGGCCTGCAGCGGAACCCAAATGTCGATGGTCTGACAATGTTGGCCTTTGACCTGTCAACATTCTGAGAATGTTGACACATTAACAACATTTTAACAATGTCTGCTTCATAACTGTTGAAACTGTTATTGTCGACCTTTTGGCACATCCCGTTTCCAACAGTTTGTCTGTATCACTCCCTGTTCCTCTCTATCCCCTCTATTTTTCTCCAATTTTGTATATGTGCCTCTCTTCACCTGTCTTCAGGGTAGCCTTCAGGGGGGGACTGTGGGGACTGGTGTCCTGGGTCCTTACAGAGAGAGGGGCCCACCCTTTGCTCCTACAGCCGATACTTGGAGAGCTGCACCAGGTGTGTACAACAACAGTGGGCTGATGGGCAGGAAGTTCTTAAATTAAGCCTTCCCTGTGCATCAGCTCTCTGTGAATTGTTCCTGCAGGTCTGTAACGCTCCACCCATATGTAACTTCACAATGTATGACATCACATGAGGTGGAGTGGTGCAGCAGAATCTTTTTTTTTTTGTGGTAGTCACGGGACCCATATTTTCTGATGGCAGCCCTGCCTGTCTTACCACCTCTATCACCCCCCACCCCCACTCAGCCCTCATCTTCAGAGAACAGAACTGACTGAGATATTACACTGAGGCCATTTACATTCTCATGAAGCTCGGCATCCCCTGAAGAACACTCGCTGAGCCCACTAGTGCATTTATTTTGCATAGTGCACATACAGGCGTTACTAATATCTTGGAATCCAGGCCAGTAACATTCATTTAAATGTGCTTTCCAGTAGATTAGGCATAAATGTGCTTATCACAGTCACAGGGATATTATTTATGTTATGCTTCTATGAATAATGCCCTCCAGGGATTATTGCGATTCTCATAGACTTGTTTGGAAACAGTGGCTGCAAAGTTGCTGCGTTGTATGTATTCTCCGGAAAACCTTCCATGCTCTGATCCAAAGGGAATTTGCCATTTTAATTTTTCTTACTTTCTCCTGTTCATATGATTGAAAAATCAGCCATTTGCAGCAAGCAGCACGGCTAGCTGTAACTGTGATCACACTCACGTTCATGCTTGTATTAGCAGTATCTGTAGTAAGGGGGCAATTCAGAGATGGACGCAGTGGCCGCTCCCATCTGGTCTGTGTATGCGCACCGGCCGCAGTGCGTGTATGCAACCCATCTCCTTGTGGCCGCATCCTTCCATCCAAGGTCGACAGTCAATAGATTGACCACTATTGGCTGACATGCATTAGGTCGACATGGACAAAATGTCGACATTGTCAAATGGTCGACATGGCAATGGTCGACGCAAGAAAAGGTTGAAAAAAATTTCATTTTCAACTTTTTCATAGTTTACCATCCACGTGGACTACGATTGAGAATAGTAACCTATGCCGAGCGCAGCAGTAGTAGAGTGAGGTACCTTGCCGGCAGCATGATGGGCTAATACAAGGGGATGCGGTGCACTAATTGGGGTTCCCGGGCTGCAGTGTCCATGGTGAAGGGGGAGAGATGGGAGGGTCCCTGTCACAGTCTCCTGTCGCAGCAGCGAGCAACGCCCCCACAATGACAAAAATGGGAGACATTCCCACAAAACCACTCCCTCTTTACCCCTTTTTCGGGCACGCGCAGGAATCCGACAGGACATGCTCATAGGCGTGTGCAGCCCATTTTATTAGGGTGTGCACCAATGGAGGGTCATGTCTGTCACCGCCTATTGGGCAGAGGTATAGCTAGGTGCCATGGTGCCCGGAGCAAGGGTATGTTTCTGTGCCCCCTCCCCTGTACTGAATTGGGGGCCTGGCCAATGTGTGGAGGCATGTTATATTTGTAAATAAAAAAATATTTAAAAAATTCTAAATTGGTGACAGGGCCAGTTCTAGAACTTGTGAACTCAGGACTGATACAGCAGAGCACCCCTGGACTGATACAGCAGAGCACCCCTGGACTGATACAGCAGAGCTCACAAAGCACATCTGGACTGATACAGCAGAGCTCACAGAGCACCCCTGGACTGATGCAGCAGAGCTCACAGAGCACATCTGGACTGATACAGCAGAGCTCACAGAGCACCCATGGACTGATACAGCAGAGCTCACAGAGCACATCTGGACTGATACAGCAGAGCTCACAGAGCACATCTGGACTGATACAGCAGAGCTCACAGAGCACATCTGGACTGATACAGCAGAGCTCACAGGGCACCCCTGGACTGATGCAGCAGAGCTCACAGAGCACATCTGGACTGATACAGCAGAGCTCACGGAGCACCCCAGGACTGATACAGCAGAGCTCACGGAGCACCCCAGGACTGATACAGCAGAGCTCACAGAGCACATCTGGACTGATACAGCAGAGTTCACAGAGCACCCCAGGACTGATACAGCAGAGCTCACAGAGCACCCCAGGACTGATACAGCAGAGCTCACGGAGCACCCCAGAACTGATACAGCAGAGCTCACGGAGCACATCTGGACTGAGACAGCAGAGCTCACAGAGCACCCCAGGACTGATGCAGCAGAGCTCACAGAGCACATCTGGACTGATACAGCAGAGCTCACAGGGCACCCATGGACTGATACAGCAGAGCTCACAGGGCACCCATGGACTGATACAGCAGAGCTCACAGGGCACCCATGGACTGATACAGCAGAGCTCACAGAGCACCCATGGACTGATCCAGCAGAGCTCACGGAGCACATCTGGACTGATACAGCAGAGCTCACAGAGCACATCTGGACTGATACAGCAGAGCTCACAGGGCACCCTTGGACTAATACAGCAGAGCTCACAGGGCACCCATGGACTGATACAGCAGAGCTCACAGGGCACCCATGGACTGATACAGCAGAGCTCACAGAGCACCCATGGACTGATCCAGCAGAGCTCACGGAGCACATCTGGACTGATACAGCAGAGCTCACGGAGCACATCTGGACTGATACAGCAGAGCTCACGGAGCACATCTGGACTGATACAGCAGAGCTCACGGAGCACATCTGGACTGATACAGCAGAGCTCACGGAGCACATCTGGACTGATACAGCAGAGCTCACAGAGCACATCTGGACTGATACAGCAGAGCTCACAGAGCACATCTGGACTGATACAGCAGAGCTCACAGAGCACATCTGGACTGATACAGCAGAGCTCACAGAGCACATCTGGACTGATACAGCAGAGCTCACAGAGCACATCTGGACTGATACAGCAGAGCTCACAGAGCACATCTGGACTGATACAGCAGAGCTCACAGAGCACATCTGGACTGATACAGCAGAGCTCACAGAGCACCCCTGGACTGATACAGCAGAGCTCACAGAGCACCCATGGACTGATACAGCAGAGCTCACAGAGCACCCATGGACTGATACAGCAGAGCTCACAGAGCACATCTGGACTGATAGAGCTCAGCTGAAAGAGCACCCCTGGACTGATACACCCCATGCCAAATATACACAGTACTAACAGACATCTCCGTCCAGTACACTCTCCACAGCCGGAGTGAAGATGGTGCCGATCACAGGGACTTTTATAGAACTAACAATTATACACTAGACAACACAAGGAGCGCTGAATCCAATACCTGTGAGAATCCGACAGCAGGAAAATGACATTCGCCCTCTCTTTGGGATCTAAGTCTGACGGGAAAACCCGAGTCGGACATCGATCCTGGCTCGGACCTCAATGTTCGGGTAGGTCCGGTTCTCGGAGAATCGGACCCGCTCAACTCTAATTCTGACTAATAGAGCCTTACAATAACTTGTGTCTTACTTCCAGTGACCTTCTTTATTGAGATTAAATAATCTAATCCCAATAAAGAAAGTCACTGAAAGCAAGACACAAGTTCTTGCAAGGCTGTATTAGTCAGAGTATAACTGAAGTGAACCTGAGCTCACACTATAAACCAGAAATTATGCGGCCATCTTGAATTTATTTCCACAAGAGCTTATATTTAGCTCAAAAAACTATTTCAAACCTTATACTTTTGAAATGGTCTTTTATTAAATTTACCTCCGTATTAAGGGGGTCATTCCGACCCATTCGCACGCAGCGGTTCTTCACTGCGGTTCAAACGGGTCGGAAATGCACATACGCGGCGGGCGCATTGCGCACGCGTGTTGTTGCTGGGCAACGACACCACCAGCGACAAATGTGATCGCAGTGGCGATCGCATGAAGATGGACAGGCGGGAGGCGTTCCGTGGCGGATACTCACCGTTTCCAACCGTTTTCGGGGAGTGGTAAGAAGAACGCAGGTGTGTCCAGGCGTTTGGAGGGCGGATGTCTGACGTCAGGACCGGGACCTTCATCGCTGGATCCTTCGCACAAGGTAAGTAGGTCTAGGGCTACTCTTATTTTGAGTGAAACTTATTAGCATAGCAGGGCTGCACAAGCGTTCGCAGCCCTGCTATGCTAAAATACACTCCCCCATAGGCGGCGTCTAGTTGATCGCACGAGCAGCAAAAAGTTGCTACGTGCGATCAACTCGGAATGACCCCCTAAGTTAATTGTGTTTGGCTGGCGTTGGGCCAGCCGCCAGCTCCCGCTTCTTCACATCCTCCAGAGCGTCCGAGCGGCTCCTCACAGTACAGGTGAGAGAGCAGGCGGGCTTGTACACGGCATGACGTAATTGCATCATGCCGCAGCCGCAAGTACATCATGTTTAAATGGCCCAAGAATCAGACTAGGAGGTGTGTGTGAGGTGGGGGTGGATCCGTGGCCTAATGAATCACCAGTGGCAGGTGGTAGCAATGAATGATTTATACCCCGAGCGGTAACCAGCGCAAATTGCGGGCATCTGCAGCGGCAGTGATGATTTACCGGATGGGCGTCTGCATTAGGGTGTGCCTGTGCACTCCAGGCACACCCTGTGCGCACACCTATGGACATTCTGAATGTTGGGAGGTATGCCAATGTCTCCCTAAATATATAAAAGTACATAAATTGCATCATTTTGTGTGGACATTGGGAAGGCAGTTTTAATACTTATGGTTTATGGCCGATTGTGTGGGCAGCTGGTGGCTGGTCATCATCATGCTCTCATGATGATGGGCCTATTTTAATGTGGGTGCCTGGAGCTGTTAATCTGGTATTGGGAACCGTGGTTGAGTGCTTTTATCTCACTGTTACCAGCGGTCATCCCTGGCCAATAGCAGGTTCCTCCGGTTTCCTATCCTGTTGCTGCAGGCTATAACCATTGCTGTTTACTTGCTCTGTCTGCAGTTTAAAGCTGAGGAATTATGTTCCCGTGATTGGGTGTGGACAAATTAAATACACTACAATCTCTCATCTGCTGTACTTCTTGTAAACACGGATCAGCATGCAAAACTAAATCATATGCTGCTGTGAGGATACAGAACAATGCATAATACAAAATAATACTAATATCCAAACCTGCTGCAGAACAAGCACCATGGGGGTCATGCAGTAACACAGAGCAATGACAGTCAACGTGACAATCTCTGGGGGCTGCATTGGGTGGGTGGTCCTCTAGCCTTCAGAAGGGCAACACATTACTCCTAAACTCAATAAGAAGTTCAAGGAATACATTGACTCAATGAAAGAGACACTTATCCGCAACAGCGTCAGGCTTTTTAAATTAGATTTTTTTTTAAATGACTACAAAGCGGGACAACTAGTGGGGTTCCAATGTATAAATAGACAGTGTCTAGGTCAACAGCCAATAGGTCAATCCCATATGGTTGACATGCATTAGGTCGACAGGGTCAAAAGGTCGACAGGTAAAAGGTAGACAGTGCTTAGAGTTGACAGATACAAAAGGTAGACACGGTCAAAAAGTCAATAGGGAAAAGTTAGACTGCTTAAGGCTGACCGATACAATAGGTTGCCATAGTCAAAGAATCGACACACAAATTACCGACTCAAGTTTTTTGGGTTTGTTCATGTTTTTCCAACATTTGCTTGATTTACTATCCACATGGCCTACGATTGGGAATAGTAACCTGTGGTGAGCACAGAGGTAGCGGAGCGCGCCACTTTGCCTGAGGTGCGCCTAGCGAAGGGAGACTGCGAGGGTACACTTTTCCACTGATTAGGCTTAGATACGGTTAAACATACAAAATGACACGCCCAAAAAAACCTTGCGTCAACTTTTTTGTGTCAACCATTGTCATGTTGATCTTATGACACTGTCAACCTGTTGTACCTGTCGACATTACCCGCTGTCTAGTCGACCTAATGCATGGAAACCATATGGGGTCTACCTAATAATTGTCTATCTCTAGACAGTGTCGATTTTCTATACCACACCCCTGCAAGTGAAGGCTTGTGGGCTGAATGCAGCCCAGAGCCTCCCAGTAGCAAATACAGGTAGGAAGGTTTCCATAGATAGAAAGATAGATGGATAGAATAAACTGTGTAGAGTAAGCTCTGCCTTGAAATCCAATCTGATAATATTTGTATTTGATTATCGCTATTTTTTTCCTTATATGTTATTGTCTGTGTAAATCCATGCTTGCATTAGACTATTAGGGGGTATCCAATTAGAAGTAATAAAACATCAGGTGCGAACAACGTCCATTTTTCACACTTTTTACCGATGTTTCACGGTTTTTATTTTTACAGGCCATCCAATTAGATCGCCTGTAAAAAATAGCTCTCTTCCTGAAAACACCCAGCTTCAGTGAAACCTGTGCGCTTTTGTGAGAAGCCTGAAAATGGGGCTGTTTCCAGGGATTTGGTTTCGCCTACCTGGGGAAGGTGAAACAAAATCCAATATTACTCGTGCCCCGTTAATTGGATAGCCTTGGCAAACTAATTCCCCCCCTAAATATTGACAGGATTTTAGCGCTGCATGTATGTTTGTTCTCCTTAGAAGAGCCTGGGCCACTTGTTTGTTTTTGCCCCTAGCCTTAAAACTTGCAGTACTTCACTTTTGTGCATGATGTTGAAACTGCTTACTCAGTTCATTATTACACACTACTGACCTTTGTTATATGATGTTGGATATGCAGCTTATACATGATTGTGAGGTTGTAGTAAAAGTTATGAAATTGTGACTAAGTTTTGATAAATGTTATCGTTTCAATCTTCTATTTCCATGCTAGGTTGCAGCAACGGCCCAAGTCTTAAAAGACCTGACATGTCAAAGTGCCCCTTTCTCTGTTAGCTTGCAGCACTCAGAGCTAGACTCAAGGAGGAACTGTAATGCTTTCACAGCAGCGACTTTGAGGGTCATTCCGACCCGTTCGCACGCAGCGGTTCTTCGCTGCGGTGTGAACAGGTCAGGACTGCGGCCGCACGGCGGCCGCAATGCGCACGTGCGTCATTGCCCAGCGACGGTGGTTGCCGGGCAGCGACGCCGCCAGCCCAGAAAGTGATCGCAGCGGCGATCGCACGAAGACTGACAGGCGGGAGGCGTTCCAGGGCCTCAACTGACCGTTTTCAAGGCGTGGTGAGGTGAACGCAGGCGGATCCAGGCGTTTGTAGGGCGGATGTCTGACGTCAATCCCGGGACCAATCGCTGGATCCATCGCACAGGGTAAGTAGGTCTGACCCTGGTCTTGTTTTGCAGGAAACTTTTTTAGCATAGCAGGGCTGCACAAGCGATCGCAGCCCTGCTATGCTAAAATACACTCCCCCCATAGGCGGCGTCTAGTTGATCACACGAGCAGAAAAAAGTTGCTACGTGTGATCAACTCGGAATACCCCCTTTGTACACAGCAGCTGTGTGAAAAAATATGCAAATGCTGCTGTCCCCTGGATTTGTAAGGAGGCGCCCACTGCCAGATTTGCAAATAAATCCTCTCTGCAACCGTCGACCCAAGACCGTTGCAGAACATGCGCAATGCGACTTAGATGTATGTGCAGGCCGCAGATAATAGCTCAACTGCGAGAGAAAATGGGTTTGCGCACGGGATCAGTATGTAATACCGACGCTCGGGATGCTGGCCGTCACTATACAGACAATGGCATCCCGGCTGTTAGTATGCCGGCAGCGGGTGAGCACAAAGAGTCCCCTTGCGGCCTATCTGCACTCGCCACGCTGCGGGCTCGGTGACTCGCTGCGCTCGCCACAGGTTCTATTTCCACTCTATGGGTGTCGTGGACACCCATGAGTGGGAATAGCCCCTGTGAGCCGGGATTCCGGCTGGCGGCATTGTCAGCAGTCGGGATTCTGCCATCGGTATCCTGACCGCGGGATCCCGACTGCCGGCAATGTAACTGCATCCCTTGTGTATTACCTGTTATATCTTGTTTATAAGTCGGGACATTTTCTGGAGAATTTATTTAGACTCATGGATAAGTGTAACTGAAGGGCTGTAACTTGAAAAATGTTCTTAATGTAATTGTGCCTGACACCGATATACTAAATTTTGCTTATAGCCTGAACAGATGGATAACAAAAATAATTCATGTGATTGTTTTTGTCTACTACTACTACTGGGGCAGCACGGATGGTGTAATGGTTAGCATTACCACGGTCATGGGTTCGATTCCCACCATGGCTCTAAACTGTTTGGAGTTTGTATATTCTCCCCATTCCTTTGTTGGTTTCCTCTGGGTGCTCCGGTTTCCTCCCACAATCCAAAAATATACTGCTAACTGGCTCCCAACAACAATTAACCCTAGCGTGAATGTGCGTGCGTGTACATGCGATAGGGAAATATAAATTGTAAAGGTGCGAAAAATCCGATCGCATCGGCGATCGCAAGAGGATTGACAGGAAGAGGGCATTTGTGGGTGTCAACTGACCGTTTTCAGGGAGTGTCTGAAAAAACGCAGGAGGGACCAGGCGTTTTGTGGGAGGATTTGTGACGTCAGCTCCGGCCCCGATCATCACAGTGGCTGAGTAAGTCCTGGGCTGAGCAGTGACTGCACAATCTTCTCTTTATGCAGCTCTCCTGCACATGCGATCGCACCCCTGCACAGCGATTTCCCCCTCCCCTGTAGGCGGCGACTACCTGATCGCAGGGATGCAAAAAACGCACCCTAGCGATCAGGTCTGAATTACCCCCAGAGCCCCTACATGAAAAACAAGCAGCAAATTACTTCTTACACATCAGGAAACCAATGTGTAAACAGATCAGATCATTCTTTCAGTTACATTTATTTGCTGAAAATTGGATTTCTATCACCTCCAATTACAGTCCCATATACTGTATACAAGGCACATTCTCATCTAATTCCTTTCTTGATAGACATTTGTAATAGAACCCCTGTGTGTGAGTGAAATTGTACCTGCTTGACGCTTGCGGGTTCGAGACCTCTCCCAACTTCTTCCGCAGGAGCCTGTGGCAGAAGAATAATCACCCCAAGGAGGACCCCACGGATAAAGGAAATGCAAATGGGCGGTGACAACACGTTTATTAAATCATGTGAGAGAAACGTCACCGCTTACTATATTCAAATTACGACTACTAAGTCAACTCTACCTCAGAGGCACAGGGTGGAATATCGCATATTATTTTCGTCAATGCATAAGTGTCATCACATATCATTGGCATAATAAGCATAAATGTTACCACATATCATCTGCATTATACGCATAACCGTTATCACATATCATTTGCATAATCCGTATAAACATTTGGTATAGAGCTCAGAAGAAGAAAAGAAAATCTGAATGTCATTTAACCAGGAAAGTGCAGGAATGTTCAAGCCATATATTAACGTGCCACTAAGTGGCGATAGAAACGTTAATAAAGAGAGTCTTTAATGTTACACACAATCCGGAGAAGTCCACAAATGAGCATATGTTAAAACACAATAGATATAGCCGAATCTTTGGATTACGTTCCCCAATGTCCAGGGGGCGGTCAATGAACTCGCTCAACGTACCAATAGTTTCTGCAGCTTAGTGGGTATCTCAGTTCCCTTGTATAGCTGCGTAACGTGGGTGGGATAGGTGCAGCCTATTAGTACTGGGGACTTGGGTATGACGTTACCACATTGCCACGGGGAAGTTCTGGTGGCAAACAAAGGGATGCAAGGGTGTAGCAATGTTCTGCGGAGCCCAATATGTGCATCTATCCTGGTAGGGGTATACACAGCGTTGGCGAAATGGACTGGTATCAGCTGAGGCAATGAGACTGAAGGTAGGATGCTAGGTTCCCTGCAGGTTCTAGTGTACTAGCAGCATGTGGCGGCCTGGGACATTAATTTCTGAGTTTATCCCTGAGGGTAATTCAGGCGTGCTCTCCTTGGTTGACTATTGCGAGGTAGCGGGGTGTGGGATTTAGAGTGTCTTGATATCTGCAGCATGCAGTGTTTCTGGGGGCTTACCCTTTATCAGATGGACTGGCAGCGGTAGGTGGCTTCAGACTCGCGGCGCTGCAGTGGTTAGTGGTGCAGGGCTCCCCTTCAACGTGGTGTACTTGGCCCCCGTCTCCTGCCCCTGCAACGGGTGGCGTGCGATAACTCAGGGCGCTGGAGTGGGCTTCCCGCTCTGTGCGGCGAGCAGTCAGTTCCCGTCGCTCACTTTTCCTCTGCGCGGCTGGCGGCACTCTCTCCTGGCGGCTGTGTGTAGCGGCTGATCTCCTCCTCAGAGGTGTCCCGGCTCTCTGCAAGGTGCTGCGGCTGGCGTCTCCCGCTCTGCAAACTGACGGTCAGGTTGTGGCTGGCGGGTCCCGGCTCCCTGTCTGCAGGCTGACACTTGCTCCTGCACGGCGCTCCCCATCCTCCTCTCACATGGCTCTGCTAACTGCGCGCTCTGCTCCTCCTTTTTAAACGGCCCGTCCTCCCTGGCTTTGCCGCGTCTCATCCACCTATCACTGTACCTCCTGGGTTTCCCGTTCTCTCTGGATTGACAGGGTAGCCCCTGGGTCCTAATACTCCACAGCCCGTCTCTTCCCCCGGGAGGAATTAACCCTTGCAGGGCCAATTAACTTTCTCACATGCAGCTGTGGCTGTCGTTCAGGGCTGCAGCGGCATACAGCGAGGGTACCCAAACGTGGGTATCACACATTGAGCAGGTGTACAGGCACCGGTGTACAATTCAGCAAGCAATTCTGAGATTTGGAATTAAAAAATAATATGCAATGTTAGTCTGTCATTATATTGGGTTCACCTACTGTATCCCGTTATTTAACGTTGCAAGAGAATCTCTTAAGCCTTATACACATTACCCGTTCCCCGCCGACGCTGACATATGCGGCCGGGACAGGCAGCAACAACGGAGGGGCAGCGGGGGGAACGACAGCCATGCTGCATCTGCAACATGGCTGTCATTAACGAGGGCCTCCCTCATCTGTACATGTTCAGACGAGGGAGGGGGTCGTTAATGATGTGCGGGAGCGCGCATCGTTGACGACATTTAGCTTACACACTGTGAAAGATCTTGCTCAGATCGTCCCATCTGAGCGAGATCTTTCCCTTTGTCACTTCGCTGCCGAGCGAAGCGTTTGCATGTTAGCAGGTGGGAAGGGCCCGACATGCGGTGAAGACTTGACTTGCCCTGTGCTGGGCGTCCCCCGCAACCCGTAAAGGGTTGTAGTTGTGAGATTTTATGCACAACTATAGCCCATGCTGAATTAGGCCCAAAGTTACCAATTAGGTAAAACCATGTTGCACTGCAGGTGGGGAAGATGTAACGTGCAGAGAGAGTTAGATTTGGGTGGGTTATTTTGTTTCTGTGCAGGGTAAATACTGGTTGCTTTATTTTTACACTGCAATTTAGATTTCAGTTTGAACACACCCCACCCTAATATAACTCTCTCTGCACGTTCCATCTGCCCCACCTGCAGTGCACATGGTTTCGCCCAATTGCTAACTTTTTTGGTTTGCTAACAAACCTGAATAAGGCCCAGAATGCTATAAAATGTATTATTCTGAGGAGAGGCTAAATAGAATAGCCCGTGCTATGTTGCTTTAAAGAATAAACATCTCACATGTATTAATCCTAGAAAATGACTATAATATTCCATTATGTCAGGAGTCAGCCACAATATTTATACCATGGACACTAACAGCAGGATGCACAATCTAGAGGGTGTGGTATGAAAAGCCGACACTGAGAATGTTGGCATGGACTGGAGGTGGACAGTTGAAATGTCGACATTCACAATGTCAAAACTAATGTCATTAATGTCGGCAGTTGACATGTCGGTCATGTAGTTTTCCACAGGGGTCTGAACTAACCCAATATTAAAACTAACCCTTGTTTACATTTTGTGAGCTAAGGAAATCGTTATTCTCATGCTTATACATATGTTCTAGTTCACGTCTCTGGTGCAGTAGCACTTTTCCGTGTCACATTCTGTATTTTAGGTTTTTCCCAGTGGAAATAGACCAGTAAAACAATAAGTGGTGTTGCACACAGAAGCACGAGGCTGAAGCCTGCTGAGAAATCTCCGTCGCTGCAATGTCATTTGCTTCTACACGGCGGTTACTTTCAGGCTTCACTGTTCTTTAGTTGGGGCTTCAGCCTGTGCCTTTTATGTAGAGATGTGCACTTGAAATTTTTCGGGTTTTGTGTTTTGGTTTTGGGTTCGGTTCCGCGGCCGTGTTTTGGGTTCGACCGCGTTTTGGCAAAACCTCACCGAATTTTTTTTATCGGATTCGGGTGTGTTTTGGATTCGGGTGCTTTTTTAAAAAAACACTAAAAAACAGCTTAAATCATAGAATTTGGGGGTCATTTTGATCCCAAAGTATTATTAACCTCAAAAACCATAATTTCCACTCATTTTCAGTCTATTCTGAATACCTCACACCTCACAATATTATTTTTAGTCCTAAAATTTGCACCGAGGTCGCTGGATGACTAAGCTAAGCGACCCTAGTGGCCGACACAAAAACCTGGCCCATCTAGGAGTGGCACTGCAGTGTCACGCAGGATGTCCCTTCCAAAAAACCCTCCCCAAACAGCACATGACGCAAAGAAAAAAAGAGGCGCAATGAGGTAGCTGTGTGAGTAAGATAAGCGACCCTAGTGGCCGACACAAACACCGGGCCCATCTAGGAGTGGCACTGCAGTGTCACGCAGGATGTCCCTTCCAAAAAACCCTCCCCAAACAGCACATGACGCAAAGAAAAAAAGAGGCGCAATGAGGTAGCTGTGTGAGTAAGATAAGCGACCCTAGTGGCCGACACAAACACCGGGCCCATCTAGGAGTGGCACTGCAGTGTCACGCAGGATGTCCCTTCCAAAAAACCCTCCCCAAACAGCACATGACGCAAAGAAAAAAAGAGGCGCAATGAGGTAGCTGTGTGAGTAAGATAAGCGACCCTAGTGGCCGACACAAACACCGGGCCCATCTAGGAGTGGCACTGCAGTGTCACGCAGGATGGCCCTTCCAGAAAATACTCCCCAAACAGCACATGACGCAAAGAAAAATTAAAGAAAAAAGAGGTGCAAGATGGAATTGTCCTTGGGCCCTCCCACCCACCCTTATGTTGTATAAACAGGACATGCACACTTTAACCAACCCATCATTTCAGTGACAGGGTCTGCCACACGACTGTGACTGAAATGACGGGTTGGTTTGGACCCCCACCAAAAAAGAAGCAATTAATCTCTCCTTGCACAAACTGGCTCTACAGAGGCAAGATGTCCACCTCATCATCATCCTCCGATATATCACCGTGTACATCCCCCTCCTCACAGATTATCAATTCGTCCCCACTGGAATCCACCATCTCAGCTCCCTGTGTACTTTGTGGAGGCAATTGCTGCTGGTCAATGTCTCCACGGAGGAATTGATTATAATTCATTTTAATGAACATCATCTTCTCCACATTTTCTGGATGTAACCTCGTACGCCGATTGCTGACAAGGTGAGCGGCGGCACTAAACACTCTTTCGGAGTACACACTTGTGGGAGGGCAACTTAGGTAGAATAAAGCCAGTTTGTGCAAGGGCCTCCAAATTGCCTCTTTTTCCTGCCAGTATAAGTACGGACTGTGTGACGTGCCTACTTGGATGCGGTCACTCATATAATCCTCCACCATTCTTTCAATGGTGAGAGAATCATATGCAGTGACAGTAGACGACATGTCCGTAATCGTTGTCAGGTCCTTCAGTCCGGACCAGATGTCAGCATCAGCAGTCGCTCCAGACTGCCCTGCATCACCGCCAGCGGGTGGGCTCGGAATTCTGAGCCTTTTCCTCGCACCCCCAGTTGCGGGAGAATGTGAAGGAGGAGATGTTGACAGGTCGCATTCCGCTTGACTTGACAATTTTCTCACCAGCAGGTCTTTGAACCCCAGCAGACTTGTGTCTGCCGGAAAGAGAGATCCAAGGTAAGCTTTAAATCTAGGATCGAGCATGGTGGCCAAAATGTAGTGCTCTGATTTCAACAGATTGACCACCCGTGAATCCTTGTTAAGCGAATTAAGGGCTCCATCCACAAGTCCCACATGCCTAGCGGAATCGCTCTGTGTTAGCTCCTCCTTCAATGTCTCCAGCTTCTTCTGCAAAAGCCTGATGAGGGGAATGACCTGACTCAGGCTGGCAGTGTCTGAACTGACTTCACGTGTGGCAAGTTCAAAGGGCATCAGAACCTTGCACAATGTTGAAATCATTCTCCACTGCGCTTGAGACAGGTGCATTCCACCTCCTATATCGTGCTGAATTGTATAGGCTTGAATGGCCTTTTGCTGCTCCTCCAACCTCTGAAGCATATAGAGGGTTGAATTCCACCTCGTTACCACTTCTTGCTTCAGATGATGGCAGGGCAGGTTCAGTTGTTTTTGGTGGTGCTCCAGTCTTCTGTACGTGGTGCCTGTACGCCGAAAGTGTCCCACAATTCTTCTGGCCACCGACAGCATCTCTTGCACACCCCTGTCGTTTTTATAAAAATTCTGCACCACCAAATTCAAGGTATGTGCAAAACATGGGACGTGCTGGAATTTGCCCATATTTAATGCACACACAATATTGCTGGCGTTGTCCGATGCCACAAATCCACAGGAGAGTCCAATTGGGGTAAGCCATTCCGCGATGATCTTCCTCAGTTGCCGTAAGAGGTTTTCAGCTGTGTGCGTATTCTGGAAAGCGGTGATACAAAGCGTAGCCTGCCTAGGAAAGAGTTGGCGTTTGTGAGATGCTGCTACTGGTGCCGCCGCTGCTGTTCTTGCGGCGGGAGTCCATACATCTACCCAGTGGGCTGTCACAGTCATATAGTCCTGACCCTGCCCTGCTCCACTTGTCCACATGTCCGTGGTTAAGTGGACATTGGGTACAACTGCATTTTTTAGGACACTGGTGAGTCTTTTTCTGACGTCCGTGTACATTCTCGGTATCGCCTGCCTAGAGAAGTGGAACCTAGATGGTATTTGGTAACGGGGGCACACTACCTCAAGAAATTGTCTAGTTCCCTGTGAACTAACGGCGGATACCGGACGCACGTCTAACACCAACATAGTTGTCAAGGCCTCAGTTATCCGCTTTGCAGCAGGATGACTGCTGTGATATTTCATCTTCCTCGCAAAGGACTGTTGGACAGTCAATTGCTTACTGGAAGTAGTACAAGTGGGCTTACGACTTCCCCTCTGGGATGACGATCGACTCCCAGCAGCAACAACAGCAGCGCCAGCAGCAGTAGGCATTACACTCAAGGATGCATCGGAGGAATCCCAGGCAGGAGAGGACTCGTCAGAATTGCCAGTGACATGGCCTGCAGGACTATTGGCATTCCTGGGTAAGGAGGAAATTGACACTGAGGGAGTTGGTGGGGTGGTTTGCGTGAGCTTGGTTACAAGAGGAAGGGATTTACTGGTCAGTGGACTGCTTCCGCTGTCACCCAAAGTTTTTGAACTTGTCACTGACTTATTATGAATGCGCTGCAGGTGACGTATAAGGGAGGATGTTCCGAGGTGGTTAACGTCCTTACCCCTACTTATTACAGCTTGACAAAGGCAACACACGGCTTGACAAATGTTGTCCGCATTTCTGTTGAAATACTTCCACACCGAAGAGCTGATTTTTTTGGTATTTTCACCAGGCATGTCAACGGCCCTATTCCTCCCACGGACAACAGGTGTCTCCCCGGGTGCCTGACTTAAACAAACCACCTCACCATCAGAATCCTCCTGGTCAATTTCCTCCCCAGCGCCAGCAACACCCATATCCTCCTCATCCTGGTGTACTTCAACACTGACATCTTCAATCTGACTATCAGGAACTGGACTGCGGGTGCTCCTTCCAGCACTTGCAGGGGGCGTGCAAATGGTGGAAGGCGCATGCTCTTCACGTCCAGTGTTGGGAAGGTCAGGCATCGCAACCGACACAATTGGACTCTCCTTGTGGATTTGGGATTTCGAAGAACGCACAGTTCTTTGCGGTGCTTTTGCCAGCTTGAGTCTTTTCATTTTTCTAGCGAGAGGCTGAGTGCTTCCATCCTCATGTGAAGCTGAACCACTAGCCATGAACATAGGCCAGGGCCTCAGCCGTTCCTTGCCACTCCGTGTGGTAAATGGCATATTGGCAAGTTTACGCTTCTCCTCCGACAATTTTATTTTAGGTTTTGGAGTCCTTTTTTTACTGATATTTGGTGTTTTGGATTTGACATGCTCTGTACTATGACATTGGGCATCGGCCTTGGCAGACGACGTTGCTGGCATTTCATCGTCTCGGCCATGACTAGTGGCAGCAGCTTCAGCACGAGGTGGAAGTGGATCTTGATCTTTCCCTAATTTTGGAACCTCAACATTTTTGTTCTCCATATTTTAATAGGCACAACTAAAAGGCACCTCAGGTAAACAATGGAGATGGATGGATACTAGTATACTTATGGATGGACTGCCGAGTGCCGACACAGAGGTAGCTACAGCCGTGGACTACCGTACTGTGTCTGCTGCTAATATAGACTGGATGATAATGAGATGAAATCAATATATATGTTGTCAAAGTCAGAAAAATATCTCTATGCACACTACCATATTTGCACCTCACACAGGTCCGTGCTGCGCATGCGTACGCTCTCCCGTACGTGCGCATACTCACAGTCGCGGGCACCCGCAGGCGCATGGTATGCGTATTTACGGTAGAGTTTATGTGGTTGTAGCGTGCGACTCAATCATTGCATATTTTCACTAATAATGTATTTTGTAGATCATGGTCCCTTTGATAGATTCTGAAAGTTTGGTTAATATAGAATGTTTATGAACAGAGGAATCCCTCTTTGTTTGATACGAAGGGTCAGATAGGAGTAATACAGTGGTGTTTAGTATCCATCGGAAGAATATTTAATTAGAAATATTCCGGTGTTGGTTTGAAGCAGATCAATCGCTCGTGCGAATAGTTATGGACATAAGAAGTTTATGAACATTTACTTTATTTGCACTTTATTACCCATGCGGCGGGAAACCCAGTTTCCCTCCCACCTGAGCAGTTGGAAATAGTCACAGCCCACCTGTATGAATCAACCTATGACCTTTTGTTATAATGCGAAGCCGAATTCCTGTGTCCAATGAACAATGAGATTGTAGGGACCATTGAATTGTATTGTGTGTGGGGCATAAATAGCAGGCCGACCATATCCAACTTCACTCTCTCTTCAACGGTTCTCATTGCTGATAATCGGGAGCTGGATATCGAGGCGCATGCGATCGTTCCCCTTGTGCGTAAGTTCTCTCCGTAATCATATTGTCTTACTGTGAGCCATTTCTCTCTCTCCCTCTCTTCTCTTTCTCGCGTATTTTTCCTTGATTAGACTTGAATTGTATTGTATTGTATTTCCTGTGTAGTTATCTGGTTAGTTGGTTTATGTTATATTGTAGTGTATGCTTTGTACTGTGATTCCTTTTGCAAGTATAATAGTCATAATACACATAATAGGTTTCGGACCCTAAGCCCAGGTATCTGTGCATTCTTTATAGTATTAAGTACTCCCTGAGCATCGGCGACACTCAAGCAGCTTTGTAGTTAATCAGGTTACACAAGGTTGCACTTACACTTTGTCTCTACATTAAGGTTTGCTGTGTATTTCATTGCTAAAGGTATAGATATAAAGGTTTAACGTTGTGAGCGTCTGCATCGCTGGTGATCTCCTCGTGGTCCCGAGCGCCGCTACGCTATAGCGAATCATTACGATAAGTCAACAGCCAATAGTCTGCCTGCCTGCGATCACTTGGCCGTGAGTGAACGTGACGCCTGAGCGTCTCGATCACGGCTAAGCGATTGATACGCAACTTGCGTACCCTTACGGTACTTCTTACGTAGATAGCGTACAGTGTTCTTAGACCTCATAAAGGGTTATATACACGATAAATATTTAGCTTTATCAATTGGCGGCTCGTCCTGTCCTTCACATATCTGCACTAGGTAGATCAGCAGACATTATCCCTCAGCAAAGGGCGGGAGGTTGTCTCGTAGTGCTGACGGGATAAGCGTCTGCTTCGCTTAGATAAAAGAGTGCTGAAGGAATCCGGGAACCGGAGGTAAGAACAAAACGCTAGTGTCTTTTAAAACTGTATTTTTTTTGTCTTGCGTACACACGCACGCACACATATATATCTGCATTTCTTTTTCTTTTTCATTTTCGTATATCACTCTCCTGTCTGCCAGTTTTATAGTCGATAGAAGTGCTAAAAAAAAAGATTTGCCGTTATTTCATAGTTTAAGAGTAAAGGTAATATAGTTAAAAGATAGACAAACACACAGTTTTGCCTGGGAGATAAGGCGAAGTCAGTGTGTTGTGTGGTAGATGACCAGGGATCATCTACATTGATAAAAATATAAATTGTGTTACGGTGGATCTTTGCTTTGCGTACACGTGTCCCTAACAAAAGACTTGTGTACGCAATCCAAAGGCGGACGCACGCAGCGTACATTACGCAACGGAGCGTCCAGTTACGCCCACGTAGCTCAAGTCACGATAAGTTGATTTTTAACGCAACGCGATAAGTAACGCAAAGCGGTAAATAGCGCCACAGGCGATAAATAACGCAAGTCTATTTTTGGAAATCCAAAATTTAAATTAACAGATCCTGCTCCTAATTGGTAACACAGCTGGGCTAAAGAAAAATTTCTGCGCAGAAATACAAATAGAAGCAAAAGTGTACATGTGATGAGTGAGTGTTTTTGTATTACATAAGTTTATATAACTTAAAGGTTGAACCACAAGAAAAGTCGAGTACTCGTGAGCTACACGCGTGTAAGTGACGTGCACGGTGGCTAGGGAGGCATCCTTGGTTAAACATAATATTTGAGCATTAGAGTATAGCGGACCAGTATAGAACAAGACCAGGAGGTCAGACCAGGAGGTCGTACAGAACAAGACCAGGAGGTCATAGTAGACCAGCAGGTCCAGGTACAGTAAACAGGGAAGTCCGCTATACAGTTCAGAGGCACAACACCAAGAGAAGGGTTGGTGCAAGACCCATATAGGCCGTACAAGCTCTGGCTGAAGGAATTCGCAGTCGTAAGTTTCGATTCCATTGGTCTTTCCGTATACAAGCTTAGTTGTTTGTGTACTGAACGACTGGACCGCACGTAATTGTGTACAGTAGTTAGTAATCTGACCTAGTACCATTAGAGTAAAGGGGTCACAAACGCTATTTGTACATTCTGACGTGATTTGTGTAATTTTTTATTTTTCAAGAAGGGAAGTTCGCTGGTCACTCAGGAACTATCTGACAAACCTCACCTTTACTGGAAAGAGTAAGTGTTCTGCGGATAACCCTCGCATGTTCCAGTAAACAACGGTTTTTATAGGTGCCCTGGGTCGAGTGCGCCAGCACCATATCGGTGTGATCAGGTCGCATTGGTCGGCGTGGGCGAGTGAGTGGGGTACTCGGTAAACCGCCACCGTCAGCCTATTGTGAACAATCTGGTTTTCTGTAAGGGTTCGCTGAAGACCTTGATATAGAGATCAGAGGTAGAGCAAGCAACGCCTGCAGAGTTATGGGGGCCAGTTGTTCAGGTAGGGGGCGATCAACCTCGGTTCGGGTTGATTCAGTGGTCCGACCAATTGGGTCGGCCAGGTATATCATGTGTGAGAAATATGGAAGTCACACAGAGGTTTTATGTGATGAATGGGAGAGAATGACGGTACAAGACCGGGAGAAATTCCCAAGAATAGGTAGCTTCAGCCCAGAGGTGTTACAAAATTTAAGGAGGAGGATATGTCTCATAAAATCAACAAAGAGACGAGTTCAGCATTATGATTATTTACAGTTGTGGCAACAGGAAGGTGAGATACAGAGAGGTTTGGCTCAGGCGGCAGGATCTGGCTCTAACAGAAAACTGATTGCCACGGCCCCGCCGCCACCATATATATCAGGAGAGAAGTTGATTACGGAGAAAGACGCACTAAGGTGTAACACAAAATCACTTAGTAACTGTGTAAATGTTAATGATAATGTTAACCCATTAACCCATGCAAGTATTAACCCGTGCAAGTTGTACCCTGTTTTGAACTTTCCTCAGGAGTGTGATCAAGAGGACGAAGCGACAACGATTTCAGCGCTCTCTCTAGCAGCCACCATAGCAGAGACCACAGTAGGCACAGCAACACCCACGAGATTAGTAAAGGCCCCTAGCGGAGGGATAGGTGAGGTCGTATCAACTGGTAAGTACGGCACCATGCATTATGCTGAGACTATTTCACCACAAGCTGTAGAATCTACACAGAATGAGGTTGTTAGAATTACTCCTGTTAGGGTAATAGCAGTTCCCAATGGGAAAACAGATGTATCAGGAGCCACTCCCATAAGGAACATTGCCATGTACAGCCCATTTTCCCGAATGGAATTAAGGACCATAGTGTCTGAATTCCCTGACCCTAGAAAAGATTTAGTTGCCAGCCAAAAATACATCACAGACTTAGGAAACACTTTAGAGCCCAATAATAAAGATTGGCAGATATTGCTAAAAGCTTGTTTACCCTCCAATGTCGACTCAGCTCAATTTTTAGCTGATTGTGGACTAGATCTGGATGTACCTCTTACAGATGTGTACAACAAAGATAACGTAAGAAGGATAAACTTACAGTTAAAGGAGCATTTCCCAGCAGTTGTTAAATGGAACAAAATATTTTCCATTAAACAAAAAGAGTCAGAAACAGCTGCAGAATATTTTCACCGGGCACTATTAGAAATGGCAAAGTACACTGGTATAGAGGACATTAGGACAAATCCAAACCATCGAGAAGTAGCAGTATCTGTACTAATGGATGGTTTGAAGGAAACATTAAAGGCAAGGGTACAGACCACGCAACCATGTTGGCGAGGTCTGTCAGTGTCCACTTTGAGAGAGGCTGCTATTGATCACGACCGAAACATCACCAGACACAGGGAGTCGCAGAGTGATAAGCTAATGTCAGTAAGTATACAGGCTCTGACCACAAAGCAGCCTGCGTATGTACCATCCAACCCTGTGGGTAAGTCAACTATGATAACATGTTATTCTTGTCAAAGACAGGGACACTATGCACGAGACTGTAGAGCGAAAAATTCGCAAAGATCATACCAACCCCCTAGACAACGACACGACACACGACATTGGGAGCAAGGTCCGCAGAAACGGAGTTATGAGCCACATACAGGGGAAACAAAAAGATATCCCCCAAACAGAGACTGGCATGCCTCTGGTAGTTCCCAACTATCTCCCTCACAAATAGTTGCTGCCAGCGGGATTCAGGGAGGTCACCATACCCAATAGGGGTGTGGCCATACCTGTAATCTGCAGCCAGTGAAATTGATTGCCAACCTTGAAAGTGAACCCGAGGTCGCAATCAATGTAGCTGGTAAAACTTTAAACTTTCTTGTAGACACAGGGGCGGCCAAGTCAGTGATAAATTCGACAGTGGGCATGAGGACCACTGGTAGGACAATTCCAGCCATGGGAGTAACAGGAGTAGTCCAGCACTACCCTGTTAGCAAACCAGCCGAGATTACAATAGGGCCTTTGCATACCAAGCATTCCTTTTTGCTGGCTGCATCGGCACCAACCAATCTCCTGGGAAGAGACTTACTGTGTAAAATGGGGTGCGTCATTTATTGTACTCCTGAAGGTGTATTCTTGGACATACCTGAGAAACACGCTCAGGAAGTGCGAGACATGTTAGACTCCCCATCAAAATTAATGTCACATACCATTATGACAAATAGGAATCCATCCCAAGTACAAGAGATGACATCTCAGATACCAGAGTCACTTTGGACAAAAGACGGACAGGACACTGGATTAATGGCAAACGTAGCTCCAGTAGTTGTACAAGTAAAAGATGGTAGGATAGCTCCAAAAATCCCACAGTATCCTCTGAAGCCAGAGGTGGAGTTAGGAGTTTACCCAGTAATAGAGCGCTTGCTACAACAGGGCATTCTGGTAAGAACGTCCAGCACTGCCAATAGTCCCATCTTCCCTGTTAAGAAGAGTGGGGGGAGGGGTTACAGGCTAGTGCAGGATCTAAGGGGGATTAACAAAATAGTTGAGAGTCAGTTCCCCGTAGTGCCAAATCCAGCTGTCATCCTAATGCAAATCCCTCCCACTGCCAAATTTTTCACTGTTATTGACCTCTGCTCCGCTTTCTTTTCGGTACCTCTGCACCCTGACAGCCAATATTTGTTTGCATTCACATACAGAGGAGTCCAATACACGTGGACTCGATTGCCCCAAGGTTTCATAGATAGTCCAAGTATATTTTCTCAGGCTTTGCATGATTGTTTACAGTCTTTCCAACCAGACAGTGGATCAGTATTGATACAGTATGTGGACGATTTATTACTGTGTTCAGATTCACTGGAAGCATCTCTGAAGGATACGAAACAGCTCCTGTTTCATCTTTCAGACACCGGACACAAGGTGTCCAAAGACAAGTTGCAATTATGCCAAACTAAGGTAAAATATTTGGGACACTGTCTAACACAAGGACTGAGACACCTGACCGCTGATAGAATCCAAGCAATTAGAGACATGACCCTGCCACAAACCCAGCAACAGATCAGAACGTTTTTAGGAATGTGTGGGTATTGCCGTAATTGGATCCCAGGGTTTTCCATTTTAGCGTTACCTTTGCAGGAAATGGTCTCCTCGAACAAACCTGATAGGATTTCGCATACAGACGAGTCCGAAACAGCATTTGAGAGACTCAAACAGTGCCTAACGCAGGCACCAGCACTAGGTATGCCAGACTATGGGAAACCCTTTGAACTATACGGAACAGAAAGTGCTGGTTGCGCGGCAGGCGTACTAACCCAAAAACACGGTGATGCCAGCAGGCCAGTTGCATACTACAGCGCTCAGCTAGATACGGTAGCGCGATCCCTCCCCACATGCTTGCGAAGCGTTGCTGCGATAGCATTGCTAGTGACAAAAAGCGAAGATGTCGTGCTAGGCCACAACCTCACAATCCATACGCCACATGCGGTATCAGCCTTATTGAATTCTGCCCAAACCAGACACGTCTCATCAGCGAGGTTTACAAGATGGGAATTAGCACTAATGGCCCCCGTAAACATCACCATAAGGAGATGCAGTGCATTAAATCCTGCAACATATCTCCCAGGTGTGCCTGGTCAGGCACAAAGGGTGGAAGGTGAGAGTGCTGGGGAAGGAGGATTTAATACAAAGGAAGATACACATGATTGTATGGAATATTTGACCCAAAATTTTACCGCAAGGCCTGACATCAGTGACAACCCACTGGAAGATGCAGAACTCACGTTCTACACGGACGGTAGTTGTCACAGACAGTCAGACTCGGGAGACTTGTGTACTGGATACGCAGTCGTAGATGACCAAGACACCATAGAAGCGGAACCGCTAGGCCCACCTCACTCAGCCCAGGTTGCTGAACTGGTCGCCCTAACCAGAGCATGTGAATTGGCTAAGGGTAAGTCAGCCAATATCTACACCGATTCTAGATACGCATTCGGGGTAGTCCATGATTTCGGAGCCCTATGGCGCCTCAGAAATTTCATGACGGCAGCTGGTACACCGGTAGCGCATGCAGCTCACATAAAAAGGCTTCTAACAGCGATACAGGAACCCGACAGAGTGGCTGTTATCAAATGTAAAGCACACACATATAGCCAAGACCCGGTATCACTTGGTAACAGCCGAGCAGACGAAGCTGCTAAGTTAGCAGCTGCTACCCCCATACAGACAGACACCACACAACTGATGGTATTCAATACCATCAACACACAGAAGTTGTGTAAAATGCAAAATTTGTGTTCCACACAGGAAAAGGCAGTATGGAAGGCAAAGGGATGTGGCCAAGAGTCCTCAGGACTCTGGACGGATGGACATGGTAAACCAGTGGCCCCCAGAGCATATCTTCCATGTCTGGCTGAAGCAGCTCACGGGCTGACTCATCTAGGCAAGGAGGGAATGTGCAAATTGGTAAGAGCCTATTGGTGCGCCCCAGGATTCTCCTCTCATGCGAGTAAAAGAGCAATGTCATGCCTTACCTGTCTGAGAAAGAATATTGGAAAGGCAATACCTACAGAACCATCCCATATCCCACCTGCCGGCGGCCCTTTCCAGGTAATACAAATTGACTTCATTCAATTACCCCCTTGTCGGAATTTGAAATATGTACTTGTTTGTATAGATGTTTTCTCGAATTGGGTCGAAGCATTTCCTGCAGCTACAAATACCGCTATGTTTACAGCTAAGAAAATTGTGCAGGAATTTGTATGTAGATATGGTATCCCTAGAATAATCGAAAGTGATAGGGGTACCCATTTTACAGGTGATGTCTTTCAAGGAATGTGTAAGTTGATGGGAATTGATAGCAAGCTGCACACTCCGTACCGTCCACAGGCGAGTGCGAAGGTCGAAAGAGTGAACAGCACTATTAAAAATAAATTGAGTAAAGTGATGGCAGAGACAGGATTGACATGGCCAGAAGCTTTACCCATTGTATTGTACAGTATCAGAACCACTCCCAGGTCCCCTCTTAATCTGTCCCCCTTTGAAATCTTATTTGGTCGACAACCGCATGTCATGATTAACCCTCAGGATGATTTGAAATGTAACAATGAAGTAACTGTAAAGTACTTGATTAACATGAGTAAACAGTTAAGGAATCAAAATGATAATCTAAAGTTGGTGATTCCTGATCTACCTGATAGTAGTTGTCATGACATTGAACCTGGGGATTATGTAATGATACGAAATTTTCTACGCTCAGGTTGCCTTATTGACAGATGGGAAGGACCATACCAGGTCTTATTGACTAGCACTACAGCATTGAAGGTTGCTGAGAGAGAGACTTGGGTCCATTCATCCCACTGCAAGAAGGTTGCTGATCCAGAGAAGTCCCGTGATAAGGAACAGACGGTAGAGGTTGTATCACTGGAGTGTCTGTTCCAGGAGGACTGAGGCGGCACCTGAGCCTTGAAGACCGAGAGCTGTTGTCGACTCCCCACTCCCTTTTATTGTTTTTTTTCCACTTCCCATCCCCTCTCCCTCAAATGTATTTTTCCTCCTTCTCATTCTTCTTCGTCTCCTCCTCAAAGATGGACTTGCCCCAAGAGACTGTGATCCGGATTTTCCTGTTGACCATGATGTTGACCAGAGCAGTCTGTTCCGGCGAGAGTACCATGGAGGTCGATAGAGGTTCTGGAATGGGTTCTGATGATAAAGATGGAGGCGTAGTTTTCCAAGATCAACCTAACCAACAAGCAAAGGCGAGTATCAGAAAACGATCCGATAGCATTGACCATAGAAGAAATTGTGACGGATTGTTAGCTGAAGAAAACTGTATCTGTAGGCTCTGTAACAATGTCATTGAAGATGGGTGCATTAAGAAATGCCAATCCAGTTTTAATATCCATATGGACCGACATCCATTGAGTGATTATCACTCCTTAGTGGGTAATGTATTAAACAAAACAGATTGTTGGGTATGCTCTCAAGTACCTCAGGGTCATAGCAAATCAGGGCTAGTACCATTTCCTTTAACGATAGGGGAGGTACTTGAGTTAAATGGTGGGAGACCGGTGGACCGGAGGTTTAATATCTCCAGCCCTCCTAGTTTGAAGCTCCACCAATACCACGTGGATAGGTCCCTATTATGTTTTAACATCTCCAATCCCAGAAAGCCGGGAAATTGGGAAGTATCATGGAGTAACCACACCATGACCTTTTCACATAGAGCAGATAGAATGCCTACAGATACAGAGCTTGTACGCCACATAGCCAGTAGAGGAAAATCTTTCCGGTATAGATACACCTTAGGAAATAGGATTACTAGAGTTGGAGAAGTATCACCAGGATACTGTGCACATATCGTACAACCTGATACGTGCATTAAGCAGATGGAAGAATTAGGGCTAGGAGATTTCACCTGGAAGGTGTGTAATATGGTAATGTCTTTCTCCGTCCCATATGTTCTCCCCGATGATGCATATTTCATATGCGGGAGAAAGGCGTACAAGTGGCTTGCCCCAAACTCTGAAGGATTGTGTTATATTGGAAGAGTATTGCCTGAAGTAATGACTGTAACCCATGATAAAATGAAAGACATACACCGTGGTGCCCAAGCTCCTTATACTCACACTCATTACGAGCACCTCGTTAAAAGACAACTGTCAGAAAGGTTAGAGCATCCGGCCTCTGATCTGATCCATGAATCCACCGGGATTCAGGTTCTGGTGGCGTTAGATTTCACTCGCACCGCTCGAGGAGTGATGAATTATAGATACATTTCCGCACTCGCCAATTTGTTAGATAATATCACTGAAATGTATGATGACACGTTTAGATACACTGGAAGAGAACTTCAGGCTTATAAAACAGAACTGGTACAGCATAGAATGGTTCTTAATTACCTCACAGCAGTGACAGGCGGATATTGTGTTACATTGGCAACACAGTACGGCGTGAAGTGTTGCACGTATATCACAAATAGCACCGAGGATCCGGTAGAGGTCATAGACCAAAAGATGGACGATATTCTCCAATTAAAGTGGGAATTTCGCCGAAAACACAATCTCACTCTTGCTGCTGTAGGTAATGAGCTGACTGGTTGGGTGTCATGGTTGAACCCGCGAAATTGGTTCTCTGGTTTAGGAGACTGGGCTCAAGGAGTCATAATGGATGTTGGGAAGTTTCTACTATGTATCTTAGGTGTCGTTATATCGATTGGATTGATATTTAGATGCGGGCAGGCTTTAATGAGGTGCAAACAAAGTACCAGAGTGATGAGTTTGAGGAGTGAGGAAACTGTAATTAACCTGGATTTGATTTACGACCCAACGATAGAAACAATGATGTGATGAAAATGCGATTTCTACGGTCCGTTTCTTTCACCTGTTTTTCTGGTTTTTCTCCAAGATAACAAGACCCCCTTGGACGTGGAAGTTGATGAGACGCTATACAGACAACGGATGGACCAAAGAAGGAGTTTTGACCACTTGAGATATGGACACTTGATGAACTTTGCCATGGATCCCCAGTTTCCCTAGAATTCTTAAAATTACGCTAGCCCAACATTTTTTGTAAATCTAATGGCATTGACAAAGCTTATTGCTCACGCTTAATGAGCAAAACAGCGCAAAGAAGACGACTTTCAACTGATACCGAACAAAACTTCAACCGACAGATGTACATTAACCTGACATAGAATACCACCGCATTTACCGTAATTATGTCTTTTCTTCATTTCTACAACCCTCAGGTAATGACACACATAGTATAGGGAATACAGGCACAGATATCAGCAATCACATATTCCCCCATTCATGTATCATCAACTAAAATGTGCTCCCCATTTTGTTCAAAATCCGAAAAGAGCTCGGTAAAGTTTGACAGCCCATCCACAGACCTGTACCACGGGATAAGAAGGAATTCAAATGTATACTTCGCAATACCTCGAAGCTTGATTTACAACATGTACGGCACGATGATACATGACCCCCCCAAACATGGACTCATACACACATGCTTCTGCTATCTCACTAGGTCATACCCTCTTCCCACCTACTCCTCTCTCCTCCCTTACCCAACCATGGAAATGAATTAACCCCTGACATATATTTTTCTCCTTTTGAAATGTTTTCAGGAAGTGGCAGTTATTATTGACTGCCAAAGGGTGGACTGTCAAAGTCAGAAAAATATCTCTATGCACACTACCATATTTGCACCTCACACAGGTCCGTGCTGCGCATGCGTACGCTCTCCCGTACGTGCGCATACTCACAGTCGCGGGCACCCGCAGGCGCATGGTATGCGTATTTACGGTAGAGTTTATGTGGTTGTAGCGTGCGACTCAATCATTACATATTTTCACTAATAATGTATTTTGTAGATCATGGTCCCTTTGATAGATTCTGAAAGTTTGGTTAATATAGAATGTTTATGAACAGAGGAATCCCTCTTTGTTTGATACGAAGGGTCAGATAGGAGTAATACAGTGGTGTTTAGTATCCATCGGAAGAATATTTAATTAGAAATATTCCGGTGTTGGTTTGAAGCAGATCAATCGCTCGTGCGAATAGTTATGGACATAAGAAGTTTATGAACATTTACTTTATTTGCACTTTATTACCCATGCGGCGGGAAACCCAGTTTCCCTCCCACCTGAGCAGTTGGAAATAGTCACAGCCCACCTGTATGAATCAACCTATGACCTTTTGTTATAATGCGAAGCCGAATTCCTGTGTCCAATGAACAATGAGATTGTAGGGACCATTGAATTGTATTGTGTGTGGGGCATAAATAGCAGGCCGACCATATCCAACTTCACTCTCTCTTCAACGGTTCTCATTGCTGATAATCGGGAGCTGGATATCGAGGCGCATGCGATCGTTCCCCTTGTGCGTAAGTTCTCTCCGTAATCATATTGTCTTACTGTGAGCCATTTCTCTCTCTCCCTCTCTTCTCTTTCTCGCGTATTTTTCCTTGATTAGACTTGAATTGTATTGTATTGTATTTCCTGTGTAGTTATCTGGTTAGTTGGTTTATGTTATATTGTAGTGTATGCTTTGTACTGTGATTCCTTTTGCAAGTATAATAGTCATAATACACATAATAGGTTTCGGACCCTAAGCCCAGGTATCTGTGCATTCTTTATAGTATTAAGTACTCCCTGAGCATCGGCGACACTCAAGCAGCTTTGTAGTTAATCAGGTTACACAAGGTTGCACTTACACTTTGTCTCTACATTAAGGTTTGCTGTGTATTTCATTGCTAAAGGTATAGATATAAAGGTTTAATGTTGTGAGCGTCTGCATCGCTGGTGATCTCCTCGTGGTCCCGAGCGCCGCTACGCTATAGCGAATCATTACGATAAGTCAACAGCCAATAGTCTGCCTGCCTGCGATCACTTGGCCGTGAGTGAACGTGACGCCTGAGCGTCTCGATCACGGCTAAGCGATCGATACGCAACTTGCGTACCCTTACGGTACTTCTTACGTAGATAGCGTACAGTGTTCTTAGACCTCATAAAGGGTTATATACACGATAAATATTTAGCTTTATCAATGTATATATAATATCACTAGTACTGCAGCCGGACAGGTATATATTATATATTTATTATGTAATGACTGATGACGGACCTGCTGGACACTGTCAGCTCAGCAGCACCGCAGACTGCTACAGTAAGCTACTATAGTAGTATGTATAAAGAAGAAAGAAAAAAAAAACAACCACGGGTAGGGGGTATACAATTATGGATGGACTGCCGAGTGCCGACACAGAGGTAGCTACAGCCGTGGACTAACGTACTGTGTCTGCTGCTAATATAGACTGGATGATAATGAGATGAAATCAATATATATGTATATATAATATCACTAGTACTGCAGCCGGACAGGTATATATTATATATTTATTATGTAATGACTGATGACGGACCTGCTGGACACTGTCAGCTCAGCAGCACCGCAGACTGCTACAGTAAGCTACTATAGTAGTATGTATAAAGAAGAAAGAAAAAAAACAACAACCACGAGTAGGTGGTATACAATTATGGATGGACTGCCGAGTGCCGACACAGAGGTAGCTACAGCCGTGGACTAACGTACTGTGTCTGCTGATAATATAGACTGGATGATAATGAGATGAAATCAATATATATGTATATATAATATCACTAGTACTGCAGCCGGACAGGTATATATTATATATTTATTATGTAATGACTGATGACGGACCTGCTGGACACTGTCAGCTCAGCAGCACCGCAGACTGCTACAGTAAGCTACTATAGTAGTATGTATAAAGAAGAAAGAAAAAAAAAACAACCACGGGTAGGTGGTATACAATTATGGATGGAGTGCCGACACAGAGGTAGCTACAGCCGTGGACTAACGTACTGTGTCTGCTGCTAATATAGACTGGATGATAATGAGATGAAATCAATATATATGTATATATAATATCACTAGTACTGCAGCCGGACAGGTATATATTATATATTTATTATGTAATGACTGATGACGGACCTGCTGGACACTGTCAGCTCAGCAGCACCGCAGACTGCTACAGTAAGCTACTATAGTAGTATGTATAAAGAAGAAAGAAAAAAAAACAACCACGGGTAGGTGGTATACAATTATGGATGGACTGCCGAGTGCCGACACAGAGGTAGCTACAGCCGTGGACTAACGTACTGTGTCTGCTGATAATATAGACTGGATGATAATGAGATGAAATCAATATATATGTATATATAATATCACTAGTACTGCAGCCGGACAGGTATATATTATATATTTATTATGTAATGACTGATGACGGACCTGCTGGACACTGTCAGCTCAGCAGCACCGCAGACTGCTACAGTAAGCTACTATAGTAGTATGTATAAAGAAGAAAGAAAAAAAAAAACAACCACGGGTAGGTGGTATACAATTATGGATGGACTGCCGAGTGCCGACACAGAGGTAGCTACAGCCGTGGACTAACGTACTGTGTCTGCTGCTAATATAGACTGGATGATAATGAGATGAAATCAATATATATGTATATATAATATCACTAGTACTGCAGCCGGACAGGTATATATTATATATTTATTATGTAATGACTGATGACGGACCTGCTGGACACTGTCAGCTCAGCAGCACCGCAGACTGCTACAGTAAGCTACTATAGTAGTATGTATAAAGAAGAAAGAAAAAAAAAACAACCACGGGTAGGTGGTATACAATTATGGATGGACTGCCGAGTGCCGACACAGAGGTAGCTACAGCCATGGACTAACGTACTGTGTCTGCTGCTAATATAGACTGGATGATAATGAGATGAAATCAATATATATGTATATATAATATCACTAGTACTGCAGCCGGACAGGTATATATTATATATTTATTATGTAATGACTGATGACGGACCTGCTGGACACTGTCAGCTCAGCAGCACCGCAGACTGCTACAGTAAGCTACTATAGTAGTATGTATAAAGAAGAAAAAAAAAAAAAAAAACACGGGTAGGTGCTAGGTGGTATACAATATTATATATATATTATATACAATTATATATATATATATATATATATATATATTAAACTCATAAACTGGTGGTGATTATTAAACTGGTGGTCAGGTCACTGGTCACACTATCAGCAACTTGCAAGTAGTACTCCTGAGTCCTAAGCAGACAATCACAATATATATTATACTGGTGGTCAGTGTGGTCACAAACAATGGCAGTGTGGCTGGCACTCTGGCAGCAAAAGTGTGCACTGTACGTTATATGTACTCCTGAGTCCTGCTCTCAGACTCTAACTGCTCCCCACTGTCAGTGTCTCCCCCACAAGTCAGATAATACAGTCACACTATCTCTCTCTATCACTTCAGCAAGTACTAGTAGTAGTAGTACTCCTCCTAATGCTCCCCAAAATTACTACTGTGTCTCTCTCTGTCTCACTCTCTTCTCGAATCTCTATAAACGGAGAGGACGCCAGCCACGTCCTCTCCCTATGAATCTCAATGCACGTGTGAAAAATGGCGGCGACGCGCGGCTCCTTATATAGAATCCGAGTCTCGCGATAGAATCCGAGCCTCGCGAGAATCCGACAGCGTGATGATGACGTTCGGGCGCGCTCGGGTTAACCGAGCAAGGCGGGAAGATCCGAGTCGCTCGGACCCGTGTAAAAAAAACTGAAGTTCGGGCGGGTTCGGATTCCGAGGAACCGAACCCGCTCATCTCTACTTTTATGTTCCGTGATTCACCTGACTTGCTGCAGACAAAATGTTTTCAAGTGTTGCCATGCCTGGATTATGTTCTGTTCTTTGTGCCTCTGACGTGACCTTCCTGTCTGGCTCATCAAAGCGGCAGCAAAGAAATCCCAATTGTAGACAGACCTACATGACTGTCATCTCCATTTCACTTATAGCAAGACATAAACAGCACACCTATCACTTGTTATATAAGTTCCCTGGATAAGCAAATAAAGCTAAATCTTTATTTTTTTGACCAGGATAGTTTTTAAAGTTGTTCAGGTAATCTGCAATAGGAAGGGGCGGAAGCCGAGGTAGGGACGGAAGCCAATCGGAAGCTGATTGTTGGCAACCTTAAATATTGCCAGCTTGATGAGAATGGTTTTTCCGTTGGATGCCGAGATTGCAATGGTTACCACCAGTGAATGCTTTTATTCAGATGGTCATCCGTTCAGCTGCGTACTCATGATAGTTGTCTCCGCATCCCAGATCCTTTGTGCATGCAAAAATGTACTGCTTTCTCTGTGGATGTATATTGCCATCCATGGTATAACCATTGAATGGTTACCTTGCAGTGGCTACATGCCCTCAGAATGAATGTTGCTGTGGCGATAACACTGCTACTATCTGATGGCCATCTTGCAATGGCCATCCCTAAGGAGGGCAGGTATATTCAGTTGTATATATATTTTTTGTCAAACAAACCCTTGTTGGTTGCATGAGTTAACCACTTGCCTGGAGTGGTTGCATTGTTTGTGACCACACCAGGCTGTACGTTATCTGACCTAGTCACAAACAATGCGACCAGTCAGAAATGCAGAGTAGGCGGCTGCTGGAAGATAATCTTCTAGCATACGCCCAACACAGAGGGACTGTGCACAGAGGAGCAGTCAACTGGGAAATGTAAATGAACTCCCCAGGCCCCCAGTGTGTACCTGGCGGCTGCCCAGATCAGCAGCTACTGTGGAAATTAAAGTCACGATGGTCACAATGGTCCAATAATCCAATGGTTTTGGTCGCAATGTTCCAATGTTTGAAAAAACAATATTTTACAAATGTTCATTTGGTGTTTATTTTAAATAAAATTGTTTTGGATAAGTTCTAAATATATTTATTGGCCTAATTCAATCATATGCTCCCAAATACTGGAAAATGGACAGAAGCTGTCATTCAGACATATTGCTTAAATTAAGGATTTAACCAATTTGTATGAACAACAGTTTTTTCCAGTTTTTGGGAACACATGCTCATTTGCTCTCATCCATTACCAGATTTTCATTCCAACCAGCCAGATCTGGCAGATGATATGCCAGATAATTGTATAGTGTATGCCTAGGCTTACCATACTATCCCTTTAAACCAGTACACTAATGACATACACAGGTTCTGTGGCTGGCTGACTTCAAGCCTGCATTTCATTTGGATTTTATCAGACACAGAATTTGTGTAATCCATAAGCGCCCTGTTTCAAAGGGATAATACGGTAAATCTATGTATGCCCAGCTTTATTAATGTGTCCCGGTTTAAAGGGACAGCATGGTAAGCCTATGCACAGGTGTATTCAATACTGACTGACACATTTAAAAAAAAAATCCACAGGTGGTGCTAATTATTACAGGTAGATACTGAGAAAATCCATAAACCATGCACTGTTAGCATACCCTCCAACATGACCCGCCCCACTAGGTACAAAATGCTCTGTTTCTGGACTTCCCTCTTAATTTATTATTGCCATCACCTGTGAAGAAACAGCTTTCTTATCATTTAACTAGTTCAACACAGGTGATGGAAATCATAAATTAAGAGGGAAGTCCAGAAACAGAGCATTTTGTACCTAGTGGGGCGGGTCATGTTGGAGGGTCTGTGTTAGGTATCGCTGAGGACTGGAGTTGGGAAACACTGGATTATGGAAAGAAAGCATTAGGAGTGAATGAGGCAGTTTTCAGAAGTGAGGTGAAGATAGGCTTGACATAATATACCTTTATCCCTGGACACCTATTAGTAACACAGGTTCTGTGGCTGGCTGTGGATTTCTTTAGTCAGGCATAAGTATTTTGCTCGGTCATTAATAGACCTTTCACACTGAATTCCCACGTCTAGCCCAGGTCACTGAACACTGGTTTCAAGCCGTGTCACAGCAGCTTGAGACTATTTCACAACGCAAGCTGGATCCGGGATATTGCCAGAGACCCTCCTCTGATGGCACTTGGAGATGATATCATCTCCAAGCGTCAGTGAGCCAGCTTTCCATACAGTGTGAACTGGACCTGGGTCAGGTGACCCATGTTACCCATTTACACTGTTCCTTAACCCGGCTCTTCCGGTGTCCAACTCAGGTGACACTGAAACCGGGTTTTTTTCAGGGTACCATTTCACACCGAGCTACGACCTGGCTGTAACCCAGGTCAAAAGCTCAGTGTGAAAGAGGTATAATTATCCCAAAGATATAAGTTCTCAAAGCATGATCTGCTGGGAAAATTTGAGGATTAAGGTTGAGAACCACTAGGTGGTTTGGGGGTATAGACCAGGGGTAGTCAACCTATGGCACTTCAGCTGCTGTGGAAATACACATCCTAGGTTTGACTATGTAGCACAGTTTCTGTACATACTAGTGGATGGCCTGAGACAATGGACAGATCAGTTATACTGCTTTCAGATCTCAAATGCCGTCCTTTCCAGGTGCGACCCGGCATTGGACACTGAGAACTGGCTTTGGGTTGCCATCAGGGCGGGGACCGCTGCGGCATCGGGGGGGGGTGGGTGGTGGAGGGTACAGAGGCGGCACTGCGAGCTGAGATCAGGTCTGCGCCGCCTCTCCCTATGCTGTGAACGGGTACTGGGTTGCATTGACCCGGATAACCCGTTCACACTGCACCTGACCCAGTAATGACCTGGGAATAACCCTTCATTATTCATGGGTTGAATTACCGAGTCAGGCGACTCAGGATTTCTGGAGTGACCCTTTCACACCGCACAGCGACCCGCGTTGACCTGGCAATATACCGGGTCGATACCTGGTTATTTTTGCGGTCTGAAAGTGGTATTACTTAACCAGTGGAGTGGTTTTACTGTAGATAAAGTAGGTACAGCCGTACTCACTGTTATACACACTGGTAGATGGAGCAGAGCCTGAGTGGAGCAGCGTGATATACAGCTCTCCAGCTGCTCGGTGTATGCAGCTAGCGGGAAGCAGTGCAGGATTACTGGAAAGCATTTGGAAGTGAGGTAATTGCAGGTCTCTCTGGTGCTATGTGGAAACTACTGTCTTCCACTGTGGCACTCAAACACAGTGACAAGATGGTCACGTACAGTACTTTGGTTGGCAGCAATCTTGGTACAGGCAATCATACCTCCCAACTGTCCCAATTTCAGAGGGACAGTCCCGCTAATTGGACACTGTTTCGATGTCCCTCCCGCGGATCGTAGTGTCCCGCAGGCGGGGGGGCAGTTGGGAGAGGTAGTGATCACCGCTGCTCTGCTTTGCAAAGCAGCCGGTGATCACACTGAACAGATGCCGTGGGCTGTCCAGCAGC